>NC_058418.1:40260796-40265597 GCF_002201575.2 Neomonachus schauinslandi
TACACCTACACACAGATGTGCACACACAGCACTCCCACGTGCACACATACACACACAGAAATGCACACACACTTCCACATGTACACATATCTACACCGTTTGTACACACACATCCACACTAACACACCCATGTGCACACACACATCCACATATGCACCACACATGTACAGACATGTGAATACACACAAGCCCCCCCCACATCCACACAAACCCATCTGCTAAGGTTTCATTAAAAATGAAGCTCTCTTGACCTCCCGCCTCCTCCCCAGCCTGTTGGTTATGCCCCTGCAGACAATGCTGGGAGAAGACCGGCGGAGAGGGACAGGGCCTTGCTCCCCCCTCTCCCTGGCCTGTTTGCCTCTGCCCTCGCCTGGCAGGCTGTGCCCAAACTCTAATTCTGCCTCCAGAAACTGCTCGACCACCCCAGGGCAGCGTGCCCTCCTGGGCGGTGGGCCAGGCTTCAGCGAGGTTCAGCCACACACTGTACCTCTCCCTCAATTCCAGGGCAGCCACAATATCACCACCCTGCCATTTATGGGGCGAGGGACACGGGTCTGGGGGCCCAGGCGCAGCCTGCAGGCCCTCACCACTCCCCCCCACCCCCCCTCACCCAGTGCCCCCGGCCTTGTGGCGCTGGCGGGGTTATTTTGGAGGCCCTCACCCCCAGCGACAGGTGATGAGCAGGGTCCTTGGCGGGCATGCGATGGTGGTGGTGGTGGGTGACGGCTGTCCCCATGTCTGTCCAACCACAGCCCAGGGCTGAGGGTCTTCAAAGAAGAGAAGGGTAGCCTGGGCACAGCTCTGAGGCAGAGACGCGGCCCCTCGCTAAGTGTGTGCCCAACTGACCATCAGGGCCCGAGTTTTGGCTGCCAGCCCCGCCCCCCGCCCCGGGTGGCAGCTCCTAGTTGGGAATTGTGTGCCGATGCGTTCTGGCCCCTGCCCTCCAAGGTGCAGAGATGAAATACAGGGGAAGCGGGCCCCCTAAATACTAGCATACCACCACGAGAGGTTGGATCTGGGCCTCACTGCCAGGGGCACCCCAGAAGGCAATATATGGGTGTGCCTGCCTAGAGAGTGGCCCACAAATCCCAGCAATTTCCATCAGAGACCATGCAAGTAACAGAGCTGATTTCCGAAGACCCCAGCCTGCCAGAGGGTGGCAGCCGAACATCTCTGTAGAGGGTCCCGCCAGCATTGCCAGTGGCAGGGAGTGGGACCCTCAAGTCCACCCTGCCTCCCCCCACCCCCACCCATCCTCTACCCCCCATCTCCATTCCTCTTACGAAGGGCTAAGACATTTCAGTAATCCCTTTCTTGAGAAGAAGGGTGACAAGGATGGCAATCGTGAATTTTATTTTCTGTAGAAATAGGATTTCTTCTGGTGCAGAACTGAAAGGAATCCGTGCAGAGGTTCTGTGGCATCCCGGAGCACCCGACTCCACCAGGAAAGGGACCTTGTTTACAAGCAGTTCTGTCCGCCTCTGTGGTGTACTGTTTTCTAGGCAAAAAATATCTGTCTGTTGTACTGTATAGCCTTTAAATGCACTCCAGGGATGAGACTCTTTTAAGAAATGCATCCTGCTTCTGCAACCCTAGAGAGTACTAGGGGAAAAAAGATAAAAATCCCTAAGTACTCATCAGTGTTTGAGGGATGGAGCTAAACAGCTTTTCTCGTTCCTGGATTAAGCGCTAAATAAGCAACAATGTATCTTTTCTGTGTTCAAAATAAATATATCGTATCAATAAAACTGTTGCAAAAATAACATTCTCAAGGAGTGCACGGGGTGAGGGGCTCGCGCCATCGGACACTCGTAAGTGTAATAAATAGCAGCAAACCGAAAATACCTTCCTTCTCTCAAGATGAGCAGCCCCCAAAACCTTGTCGCTTCCCTGTTGACACCGCTATTGGGGTAGTCAGGGACTTCCACGACTCACTTTTTTTCTTAAGCTCCCTGAAACACCGCATCATCATTCTGAGCCGTGACCAGTGTAAATGTCGCCAACATGGGCCATCAGGTTTTGGCCCTGACTCCAGGAACACCAGGGACTGCACATTTTCCTAGCCCAGCAGTTGACTCTCAGCGCCCTGATGTTTTCCACTACCAGGAAGGGGGTGGGAGGACTGGTAATTAGACGGAAATGAGTTGTTTTCTTCCCCTTGCAGAAATTCTTTTCTGTGTGCTCGTTGAGCCCTTGGCTGACAGAGGCTGGTTCCCTTCCTCGGTCACCCTTTCCTCCCACTCGAACTCGAGTGGCATCCACCAGCAGAGTCCTAGACCCCGGAGTGCCCTGAAAGTGGGGCTCAGTCCTGAAGAAAAAGAAAGGTGCAGCTCCAGGCCCAGGTCCCAGCGGGCCTGCACCCACTCCAAGCCCACACTGCCACCTGCTGGCCGCCTGCTGCCACTGTTCAAAGCCACGTGCTTCCCTTCTCTCGTTTCCATACCTGCTGCCCACAGACATTAAGAGTTGTAGACAGACCTTGTTTGGGTTCTGAGCTGGTCTTCCACCCTGGCGATGTTCCCTGAGGTTTAACCAGTCAAGCATTCTACTTTCAGGAATCCCTCCCGCCCCCCAGCATCTCTCTCTGGGCACACAGCCTGATGCCTAAGCGCCCCCCCC
This sequence comes from Neomonachus schauinslandi, assembly GCF_002201575.2. Classification (NCBI taxonomy): domain Eukaryota; kingdom Metazoa; phylum Chordata; class Mammalia; order Carnivora; family Phocidae; genus Neomonachus; species Neomonachus schauinslandi. The sequence continues at coordinate 40,263,416 of NC_058418.1, forward strand.
CCCCGCGATGCAAAATAATCACGCCTCTGTCCTCAACACCTGCTGTGTGTGGCTCAGGCGCCACCTCTGTGCTCTGGGGCCCTCTTGCCCGGAATGAATGTGGCAGCTCTCATGGTGATGGTGTCCAGCCACTCCAGCCCGAACCACACCAACACCTAGTTCCAACAACACATAGGGCCCCCCCACCCCCCAGCCCAGGAGACTGTTGGGCTAGGCCTTTCCTGCCTCCCCCGTCCATACGCACCCTGGGTCTATGTACGGCGCCACATGCAAGGCCCTTCAGCACATCCCTACAAGGAGACTGGCCGCCTCTCTCTGCCAGGGCCTGCGGGGTGGGGCCGAGGAGCACGCCCCAGGCAATGGGGCTCAGCCAGGGCTCATTAGCGCCCCAGTGAGATGGGAGGTGACGATTCTTCAGGATGGTGGGAACAGGAGGGGGCAGGACCAGACCCTGGGACAGGAGGGGTTGATGCAAGGGGTTGATGAGGGAGGTGACCCAGGGAGCACCCATAGGGAGTAGCCAGTGAAACAAGGAAGGAAAGGAAGCCAATTCAGGGTGTCGTGGTCACACAGGTCCCCCTCCGAGGGGGGTGGAGACAGTGGAGAGCACACCTCAAAGTTTTCCCCCGACAGGAAAGGGGAGAGAGCGCTCACACTGGCTCTCAGACTCTCAAGGGCCATCGTTTGAGGCTGCCCCTTGGAGAACATTCTCCCTGTCCCTGGTGCAGCCGAGCGGGCTTCTCTGGCCAGAGAAGTCTTCAGACGGGGAGTGGCCACTGCTGGCAGGGCAAGTCCCCGCCACAGCCGGCAGGGCAAGTCCCCGCCACAGCCGGCAGGATCGGCCACCCGGCCGGTATGCACGGGCGCGGCGCACTGCAAGGTTCGGGACCTGCTCAGCTGGTTTCGGTGCACACACACCTGCGCCCCCACACTCAGAGCTCACACGCGCAGGGGTCCCACACGCACACTCCGAGGCCACCCACTCCTACTCAGGGGTCACCGCTGGTGTCCCCCTGATGACTGACCGGGTTGTGGGCATGCGCGGTGGAAGGACAGGCAGCTCCAGCGTCCGACAGAGCGAATCTTCGGTCATGGGCTCTGCTCTGCTTGACCTCACGCTGAACCTCCCAAGTCAGGTGAACGCTCTCAATCAGAACCAATTACCTGGGTCAGGCCTGGTATTTCGGGGCTGGGGGCTGGGCACGCCCTTGCCCCCAGGGTTACAGCCCCGCTGTGCCTGCTCAGCACCTCGCCAAGGAATCCCAGGGCTCCAGGTCCTCAGGCCCTGTCGTCACAGCCCCAGCCTTACCAAATGACCCCTCCCCAGCCTGACCCCGAGGTCCTGGGGCTGGCCAGCCTTCTGCCCCACAGCTGGTGGCTGCCTGGTCCGTGACCCACCATAGGGTGAGAGGAGACAACTTTTGAAAGCGCAACCCTCCACCCTCTGGCAGGCTCTGAGATCCATTACCCACCCCCATGACTCAGTTGCAAGAGACAGAAACCCAACTTGAACCTTCTTAAGCAAGAAAGGACATTTATTGACTCATGTAACTAAATAGTCCAAGTGATAATTCTGACTTCAGGCTTGGCTGGATCCAGGAGGTCCAAGAACACAGGCAGCTGTATTGCCTCTCTTGGCTCTGCTGCCCACCATGTCACCTTCATTCTCCCACGGGAACAAGGGCTGTGGACAGACCAAGTCTATGCTGGCTGGCTCATGACCCAGCCCCAAGGCCTAGCTCACTGCTGGGCTCTGACATCTCGTCCTCTTCCCCGCCCTTCCCTTCCTGGACTGTCCGTGTGTTTGAACCATCGCTGCCAGACTGGGGGCCCAGGGGCAGGACTCAAGCTGGTTCTTCTCTAGGTGGCGAACCCCGGGGGTGGGGGGTACCTTGTGGAGCTGACAACTGGCAAGAGCATTCAGTTCAATTATGATGGAAACAAATTCCTCTCTGTGTGTCACGGCCTTGAGGACAGTAAGTGCAGAGTTGCAGACTCGGTGGCCCGTGACCAGACAGCACCCACTCCTGTACTCCCTGTGGCCTCTGAGCTCCTAGGCTTTCCAGGGGACTTGGAAGCCTTTGGGCAACACACACACACACACACACACACACACACACACACACACACACTGAGAATTAAGGCCCTTCTGTTTTGGACACACACACCCCGCCCCCCCCCC
>NC_058418.1:40265697-40291583 GCF_002201575.2 Neomonachus schauinslandi
CACACACACACACACACACACACACACCCCGCCCCCCCCGCCCCCACACCACCTTCCTCGGCCTGGTGACTGTCTCTTCAGCAGAGCTCAGTGGCTTGGAACTCTGCATATCCCCCTTGCCCAAATCTGCCATTCCCCTTCAGTGCTCTTATAAATCTTCGGCATCAAGGGAAAAGCATGGCTTTTGGTCTCATAGCTTTGGCGTGGTAAACTCCATAATGGCCTCCAAAGACGTGCAGGTCCAAATTCCCAGAACCCGTAACTATGTTAGCTTCCGTGGGGAAGGCACTCTGCAGGTGGGATTAAGGACCTTGAGAGAAGGCAATGAACCTGGGTCATCCAGGTGGACCCAATATGATCACAAGGGTCCTCCCCAGGGGGAGGCCTCACGGTCAAAGTAAGAGAAGACGTGCCAAACTGAAGCGGCGGGAAGAGAGAAATGAGAGATTTACACTGGCTACACTCCAGAACGGCCTCGGGAGGAGAGCTGCTGCTCCCCGAGGGCCCATTTTCAAGAAGTACTCCAACTGGGAAGTGACTTCCCAACCACGGGGACAGGAATCGCCCTGACCGCGGGGCTCAAGAGACACTGCAGGAGGCAGGAGAGCTAGGGGCAGGGAGCAGAGAGCCCCCAGATGTGGTGAGCCCAGGTCTGAGGCAGCTCCAAGGCCAAGGACCGGGCACATGCCCTTCCTGGTGAGTGGAGGGCCCGGAGGCCAGCACAGTGTCACAGGAAGCCGATGAGCAAGAATCCTGGGCTGTGTTACTACAAGGTCACACTACCCCGTCAGTGGGGGGGCGCTCCAGGCTGTGAGCCTCCCAAAGGCTGGGACTTTATCTCAGCTTCTGAAGCCCCCAGGCCGGTATGGACGGGGACACAGGCTGGCCGCTCAAGGACAGCACTTCCCCAAACACCACAGGAGGAGGTGGAAAGGGGACCCAGAGTCTGAGAAGTCGGAAAATCGTGCACGTGCTGCCCCCCTCCCAGAAATTCACACCCCTACACACCTGCCCCATGAGAAGTCCTGAAGCTGAGGGGTCAGGGCACCTTCATTAGCCCAGCAGAATTTATTCAGCCACAGGAAACTGTTACTCACAGTTCGGAATCAAGACTGATTCCGAACCTCCAACAAGGGCTCCCTGTGAAGCACACTTTGAGAAATGGTGACCCGCATGGAAGGAGTGAGTCATCGAGTGGCTGAATGAGTGAATCATGACTTCATTAAGTATTGGGTGAATGAACGGAAGGAAGGAAGAAAGGAGGGAAGGAAGAAAGGAAGGCGGGGAGGAAGCCCAGCTCCAAATGCTGCCACCCACCCATATCTCCCCAAACGCACCTTGCCCCGCCAGGTGGTAAGGGGCTCAGACGGTGGGGATGAATCCAGATCCTAATGGTGCTGCCCTATTTATACCTGGGTCTGTATGAAAAGGGAAAATCTCCTCTGTTGTCATTTTAATCTACTTCCTCCTGAGGGAAGGCTGGGATATGGTGAGATTCTAGCATGATCCCCACCCCTCCGGGGCCATAGGGCATAATTCGAATCTCAATTCTGAGAATAAACCAGTGAACTGTAAAAGGAGAACAAAAACAAAAACAAAACGGATGGCAGAAGGCGGGGCGGGAGTGAGATGGTGAGTGCATGGAGGGTCAAGGGCACACAGGTCAAGAGTACACAGGTAACTGCTGGGCTCTGTTACTCCAAAAGCAGTCCAAGGATTTGTGTGCGGTTTCTTTGGGAGGTGATCGCAGGAAGCACAAGAGGAGTAGGGAATGAAGACAAGGGAGGGATGAGACCACGAAGGCGGGTTATTGCTGTGGGCAACTGCTGGGGAGCCTCTGCAAGAGTGGAGAACACACCTCAGAACTGTCCCGCCGCCACGGAGGGCAAGAAGCCAGGGCTTCTGTGCACTCACCCTCCTTGAGTGGCCGAGGGTTGGCCGGGGGTGTTAACACGCTGGGCCTTGCAGTCTGTCCCGCACACCAGCAGAGCACGCTCCTGCAGCCAGAGAACATTCTCCAGCATGAGCAAGAGGACTGTGGCCGGTGACATCCGGAGTGGGCTGAGGGTTACAGGCCCTGGGGTGCGGACACACGTGGGTGCCGCTGTATCTGCTTTCCCATTTGGGGACGGGGTGAGGACGGAGTGAGGACGGAGCCTGACCTCGGCTCTGCTCCACAGGGAGGAGATGGCCCAGCCCCAGCCAGCCTCAGGCCGGAGCCCCCCAGAGTGACAAGCAGTGGGGGGTGGGGGGGCCCGGGCTGTGTGCAGCTTTCTCTTCTGCTTGCACACTTCCTCCTCAGCTTCCTGAGTGTTGGGGCGGGCCAGAGGCGGGCCAGCCTGGGCCCGGCCTGGGGAGGCTCACACAGCTCTCCTCGGCACCCAGCCCCCCGGAGCCACCATGAGCCAGCCCCGAACCCCGGGCCTAGAGGAGGATGCCCTTGAGACCCTCCTGGGCGACCTCATCGGCTACTACAAAGAGGAGGCAGGGGCGGGCCGGCTCCGGGTCTGCAGGCAAGCAGCCCTCACCCACAGGGCCCAGCAGCTCTTGGACACGGGAGCCCCCCCTCAGTTCTATCTGCCTGAGCTTCTGGTCCCTGATCCGGGCTCCACTCACTCCTGGGGGGCACCCAGCCCTGCCCAGCATGTCTGCCACGAACTGGTGCAAGCACTAGAATTCCTGGAGCTCGTATCTGTCAACCTACTTCTGTTTCCCTGGAGGAAGGAAATCAGGTCCCTAAAGGTAGGCACCACCATGCCTCTGAGCCAGGGGGTCTCGGGTAGGGGGCCAGAGCTCTCTGTCTCTGGGGGGAAGAGCATATCCATCCTGCCCACTGACTCTAGTCCCATTTTACAGGTGGAGAAACTGAGAGCTGAAGAGGTTAATGCAACTTATCTATGGTCACCAGCTAATAAGTAGCCCAGATAGGCCTCAAACTCAGGCAGTGCAGCCTCTAGCCGCTAGACCATACTGCCTCTCAAAAGAAGAGGAACGGAGGAGCTCATAATCAACAAGGGGAGGAGTCTGGCTCTGGAAAGCTTTATTCTCTTCTGGCTCCAGGCCAGGACTGCTGGGTTGGGAGCCAGGATATCGGGGCCTCACCCCAGCTCAGTTATTCTCTTGCTATGTGACTTGAGACCAGGTCCTGTCTAGTCTCTAGGCCTCAGTGTGCCCTTCTGTGAAATGGAACAGAGGGTAACATGATCATGGACCAGATTTCCATTCTAGCCAAATGCTCCAGCCCGACTGCTTCTCAGGGGTCTCCACTGCCCCCCGGGCATCTGCCCTTGGTCCTGCCTGGCCACTCCCAGCCACCCTCCTGGGTTGTGTCCCATCTCTAATAAATACCCCTGTTTGTTCCAGACATACACTGGGAACTTCGCCTACCGGGTGCAGCCTGTACTCTCCGAACACACGCTGCACAGCCTTCTGGGCAGGCTGGGCTACACGGCCACCTCCGAGGCGGAGTTTTCGCTGGTCCAGGCCATCAGCAAGGAGGACGCCAAGCAGATGGTGTTTGAGATCTTCCTGGCGAGAGTTGCATGTGAGGCCATTCTGGAAACCTCGAGCAGGCAGGTGCTGGGACTGGGCAGAGAGAAACTGGCCAGGCCCCACTCCAGGCACAGCTCAGGGAGAAGGCTGGTGAAGGCCCACAACTGTCCCGCAGGGGCCCAGCCAGGCCCGGGGCCCCCAGAAAGGCTGGGGCCTGAGAGGGCCCTAGCCGAGGGCCCTGACCATCAGAGCACTGTGCCGGTGGCCCTGAGTCTGCCTGAGGTCTCGACGTTCCCCTGCACCCCTCTTGCTGGCCCCCTGCTCCGCTTGGACTTCCAGCACCACACCAGCAGATGCTCAGACAGTGAGGAGTTCTTGACCTGCTACAGTGACCTTGTTCTGCACCGGACACCCTTGTTCCCCAAGGACCTTGTCCTGAGCAGCTTGAAGGCAGACCAAGTCCAGGGCCCAGCCCAGGCTCCCAGCCCCCCTTCAGGTGAGGCAGTCACCTCCTCAGCTAGCAGCGGTGAGTGGTCCCCGGTCCCTGATGCAGCTCCTGAGAACAGAGTGGTCACCGTACCCAGCCAGCTCTGCCTGACACCAAGTCCCCAACTGTCAGGGAAGTCCTTGGATCCAAAGCCAGAAGCCCAGGCAGAGCCGGCCACCCCTGACACCGACGCTGTTCCTCCAAACACTTCCTGTGAGATGCATGAGCTCTGTGAACACCTCTCCCATCTCCTTGGACCCCCAACTCTAGCGGGCCATCCTCGGGGCTTCCCAGGCCCCGGGCTTGAGGGGAATGAACAACCAGAGCCTCTCAGGGGGCCAGAGCCAGCCGGCGAGGGTGGCAGCCCAGACAGTAGGGTCACTCAGCTCTGGAGGGCGACTCAGACCCCCTCTCATGTACGAGAGCCCCCCAACATGCACTATGTCCCTCCTGTGGGAGCCGGAGGTGCCAATTCCCACCCGAGACCACCACTCAGGCAACAGCTGAAAATATCACCCCTGGATGGCACAGGAACAGACACCCTGACTGAGCACATGGCTCTGCCACCAGCAAAGTGACTACTTAGAGAGGCGGCAGCTCTGGGGCCCACAGCTTGTCAGACGCAGGGACCAATCTGCTCATCAGTCCCTCTGGTCTCAGGTCCCAGCCCTGTCACCTACTGACTGTGTGACTTCGCGCCACTCATTCTCTCTGAGCCTTGTTTCCTCATCGGTAAAGTGAGTGTGGTCGGACCTACTCGCAGGAGGCTGGGAAGAGTTGGAGAGACGAGGTGTGCATGGCGCCCCTCAGTGCCTCCCTTGGGCGCTTCCTGTCCCTTCACGTCCCTTGGGCATATCCGAGGGGCAACTTCCTTCAGCATCCTTCAGGCACCTGTCACAGGGCAGATGAAAAGACAGCTGCGTAGATAACCAGACACATAATATACCCTTAACTCGCTTCGACTCCTCGGTCAACCTCCCTTCTCTCTCTACTAACTTCTGGTTAACAGAGAACAGAACCGGGGCGCCGGGGTGGCTCAGTCGGTTAAGCGTCTACCTTTGGCTCAGGTCATGATCTCCGGGTCCTGGGATCAAGTCCCACATCAGGCTTCCTGCTCTGTGGGGAGTCTGCTTTTCTCTCTCGCTCTCTCTCTCTCCCCCTCTCCCCTCCCCACTGCTCGTTCTCTCTCTCCCCCTCTCTCAAAAAAAAATTTAAAAAAAAAAAACAGAACAAAACCACACTTGGGAGCTCAGGATCATATGCTGGCTCCCCATCCAAGGATCGGGGCTCCACTCGTGGGCTGCAGGCCCCCCTCCACCAGCCATCTGTTGCTCCCACATGTGCACATACACACACACACACTTGCACACAAGTGGGTACATCCAGAGGTGCTGCTCTCCCCACAGCATTCGCTACCCAAGCAAATGACCCTGTCTATGCACAAGCTAAAGCCAGAGGACCCTGTCTAGGCCAAGTTCCAGGATTCTCTTGCTCAATTTTCTCCAGGGGCTCCCAAGGCCACACCAAGCCCGAGGCTCGGCCCCTCACTATACTTCTGACCTCATCTCATGCCCCTTCCTTGCCCCCAACCCGCTTCAGACAAGACAGACTGGCGTCTTCTAGATTCCCCAACAACCTAAGCCAACCCCTACCTCCCAGCCTCTGTGTAAACTGTTCACTTCCCCACTCCACACCCTGTCCCCATCTTTCTTGTTATTCACATCTCACCTTAATGTCACCTTCTTAGAGAGACTTTTCCCCGGCCACCCATCTATCACATCACCTTAGTTTAATTTTCTACACGAAGACATTTCATTGATTCATTTTCCATTTCCTGCACTAGAACATAAGCTCTCTGAGAAACTTCACCTTCACTCATTCACCATGGTTTCCAAGGATCCATCAAATGAAACCATCAAATGAGTAGAAAGCTTAGAAAATACAGATGAAGGGCACCTGGGTGGCTCAGTCCGATGAGTGTCCAACTCTTGATTTCAGCCCAGGTCATGATCTCAGGATTGTGGGATCAAGCCTCGCATTGGGCTCCATGCTCAGCACGGAGTTTGCGTGTCCCTCTCCCTCTGTTCCTCTCCCACTTACACTCTCCTCTCTAATAATTTGATAAAATCTTTAAAAAGAAGGAAAGAAAGAAAAAGAAAGAAAGAAGGAAGGAAGGAAACAAAGAAAGAAGGAAGGAAGGAAAGAAAGAAAATACAGATGAATATGAAAACAAAAGCAGAAGTTACTATAGTATCCACTACTGGGAGATACTCAATGTTATGGTATTAGCATAATTTGGCATGGAGCCCAAACTCAGGACTCTGAGATCAAGACTCAAACTCATATCAAGAGTCAGACACCCAGGGGCGCCTGGGTGGCTCAGTCGTTAAGCGTCTGCCTTCAGCTCAGGTCATGATCCCAGGGTCCTGGGATCGAGTCCCACATCGCACCCAACCAACTGAGCCACCCAGGTGCCCCTTGGTCTTTTTTTATAAATGTGGGATTGTAGTATTTATAGTGTTGTGTTCTGCTTTTATTTCCCGGGAAGAGAGTTATTTTAACTAATTTTAGATTTAGAGAAAAGTTGTGAAATAATGCAAGGAATTCCCTTACAGTCCTCCCCCTGCTTCCCCTGAAACTGACATCTTACATAACCATAGTACGATTGTGAAGAACAGGAAATCAACACTGATACAGTATTACTGACTAAGCTACAAACCTTTTTTAAATTTCACCAGTTTTCCCATTACTACCCTTTCTCCATTACAGGATCCTATCCAGGATCCCACATTGCATTTGTTACTTTTCTTTCATCTCCTCCAGTCTGTAACACTGTCTCAGCCTTTTGTCTTTCATGATCTTGATGCTTTTGGTCAAAATTTAGTACTAATCAGTTTTATTTGAGTGTCACAATTTGGGTTTGTCTGGTGGGGGGGGGTTGTTTGTTTTTTGTTTTGTTTTATGGCTGAAGTTATGCATTTCTGGCAAAATATCATGAAAAAATGATGCTGTGTCCTTGGTGCATCTTATCAAAGAGTTCATGACATCAATACATCTTATTACTGGTGATATTTACCTGCTGCATCCCTGGAATAAACCCCTTGTCCTAGGAGCCCTGGTTCCTTTCATTGGAGAATGATGTTGAGACACCAAGATCCAGGCTCCAAGTGTGCTCACTGTTACTGGCTGTCACTGCTTTCAAGCCTAGTCAGGAAACATACGGATGTGTACTAACCCATGCATATACACATGTGGCTCTATTTCCATATCTATATAGAATTTTAAAATTGTGAGTTTATACTGATGCCTCTGCTTCTAATCCAACACCACAGGGTTTATTTTACCTGTGCCCTTTTATTTATAACTTCTTTCTCTAGAAGAGAATGAACCCCAGCTCTCTTAATCTACAGTCGACTTATTTGCTCAAGACTAATTACTAGGGGCGCCTGGGTGGCTCAGTCGTTAAGCGTCTGCCTTCGGCTCAGGTCATGATCCCAGGCTCCTGGGATTGAGCCCCGCATCGGGCTCCCTGCTCTGCGGGAAGCCTGCTTCTCCCTCTCCCACTCCCCCTGCTTGTGTTCCCTCTCTCGCTGTGTCTCTCTCTCGGTCAAATAAATAAATAAAATCTTAAAAAAAAAAAAGACTATTACTAAAATTCCAGAATTGCTAACCATACCTCCATGAGAAACACATTTAAAACTATAGGACAGCATTTAGGAAGAGTGATTTTTGCCTCTACTCTTCCTACATCCAGTCAAGACCTTGTTTTCCAGTTACTTAGGCTACTTCTTTATTTTCTCACCCCTCCAATGTGGCCGCTTTTCACGTGGGATGTTGTCAGGGCCACCTGTTTTTGTTTTCTGTGTTCCACTCCCCCTACATCCTCCATCTTATCAAGGGGGGTAATGTGACACATTCCTATGGTTCTAAGAGTCAGTTATACAAATAGACACATTCACACAAGAATCGTTCCCTTCTCCTCCCTGCAACCCCATCCCATCCTTCCCTCTCTCCAGCCTTTGTTCACCAGTCTGTTCAGTTTCTGGGTTATCCTTCCTGCATTTCCTCTGCATCTGTTTATGTTCTTAGGTTTCTCCTTTCTTTCTATATAAAAGGTAGCGTACCATAGATACTCCTTGGGATATTGCTTTTTTCACTCAACATTGCTTTACGTCCTGGAAATCACACCTGTTCAGAGAGAGCTTCCTCATTCTTTTTTCTACTCCACCGTGTGGCTGCACCATAGTTTATTTAGCCACTCTGTTATGTAAGATCTTTAGGTTGTTTCCAATTATTTTGCAGTTAAAACCAATGCTGCAATAAATAACCTGGTGCATAGATATTTTCCTATTGTAGGAAGTATATATTAGATCCCAGAAGTGGGATTGCTGGCTCACGATATAAGTGCAGATGTAGTTTGTTAGCTGTTGCCAAACTTCTCTCCAGAAGGGTTGTACAAATGTATACTCCCACCAGTAATGTATGTGAGTACTTTTTTCCCCACAGCCTCACCAACAGAATGTGTTTGCTGTTTTGGTTTGGTTTGCCAGTCTGGTAGGTGAGAAATGGTATGTCGCTGTTCTTTTAATTTGCTTAGTCCATTTGGGCTTTTATAACAAAAATACCACACACTGGTGACTTAAACAACCGAAAATAAACCGAAATTTATTTTTCACAGTTCTAGAGGCTGGAAGTCCAATGTGGTGCCAGTATGGCCGGGTTCTGGCAAAGGCTCTTGGCCAGTTTGCAGACTGCTGACTTCTTGCTGTGTCTTCACATAGAAGAGGCATGGGAGCTCCGTGGGGTCCCTTCTTTAACAGCACTGAGTCCATTCATGAGGGCTCCACCCTCATGGCCTAATCCCCCTCCTGAAGGTCCTCCTAAATACCATCGCCTTAGGCATTATGTTTTCAACAAGTGCACTTAGGGGGAGGGGCAAATATTCAGACCATAGCATTTGCATTTCTGAGTGAATTTGAGTATTTTTCACATGTTTATGGGCCATTTTTAGATTTTTTGTAAATTGTCTTTCACATCTTTTTCTCATTTTTCTATTTGATTTTTGGTCCTTTGTCCTTCATTTTTAAAGAATTCTTCATGGGTAGTTAGGAATATTCACCCTCTGTCTGTTACATAGTTGCATTTTCTCCCGGTTTCTGGTCCTTTGACTTTGTTCATGATGGGTTTTATCACACAATTTTTAAAATTTTTATTTAGTCAAATTGATTAACCTTTAGTTTCCCCTGGATTTTGAATCATACTTAGGAAGCTTTCCCTAAATCAAGGTACTTGCCTGGTTCCAATTTTTACATTTAGATCCCTAACCACTTGGAGTTTATTCTTGGGTACGGTGTGAGATATGGATCTCTTTACCTTTCCCCAAAGGGTCACCTCGGCACCATTTGTTAAAAAGTCCATCTTTACCCCAGTGATTGGAGATGACACCTTGTTCATGTACTAAATTTCCACGTGCGCTTAGGTCTATTTCTGGGCTATTCATTCCACTGCTCTGTCTATTCACGCAGCAGTACCACACTATTTTGATACTAGAGGTTTTAGAATATGTTTGAATGTCTGGTAAGGCTGGTCCTCCAACATTGTTTTTCTTTTTCAGTGGTTTCCTAGTTATTCCTGAATGTTCACTTTTCTATATGAATTTTAGAATAACGTGTAGAGTTCCATAAAATAGACTGTGGTATTTCTACTGAGATTGTATTAAATTTGTAATTTAACTTAGGCAGAACTGACATCTTTATGTTGAGTCCTCCTATCCAAGAATGGGATGTCTTTACATTCGTTCAAGTCTTATTTGCTGTCTTTGAGGACTTTTTAGCATTTTTCCTTCTTTGTTTTTGGATGTATCTTGTTAAATTTATTCCAAAGTACTTAACCTTCTTTGTTACCACTGTAAATGGGATTTTCACTACCGTTACGACCGCTGTTTACTGTTTGCATATGCTAATTTTGTACCCTGCTAGGTCACTAAAATGTTATTGTTTGTGTTAGTTTTGTCACTGATTCTTTGGGATATATTATGGTGTTAATTCTTGACCCCAGCAGAAGGGAATGCTGAGGGGCTGCTGGTGCCCTCCTGCCTCAGTGTGCATTTTCTCAAGGGTATTTCAGGACAGGGGCATCTAGGAGGAGCTAAACTACATGCTTCATGTGTGGAGGGGCCGTGTCTGTCCTGTTCACCAGTGTGCACATGTCACCCAGCACGGGGCCTGGCACAGAGTTGGTGCATGGGAAGTGCTGTCAAAAGACAGGGAGAGAAGAGAGGCCTGCTTACAGATGGCCCGAGGACTCTGGGCTAAGCAAATGGTTGGCGAAGATGCTGAACTACTAGCTCCCCCATAGCACTGATGAAGAAGCAGGTCTTAAAAATGAAAATGCAGCATCTCCACCACCCTGGCCTGGAGCAGCCCACTAACAGCTTCCCCCTCCAGAAAGGTGCAAGAAAGTCTGGTCTCTTCTCCAGCCAACTACAGAGAGCTGGAAGGGGTTTGAAGGACAGGGAGTAGCCTGGCGCGGCTCCAGACCCTCTGTGTCCATCCCCCTTCGTAGTCTGTGCAGCGTCTCTCCTCGTGAGGGAGGAAACAGAAGCCCGGTGTCCAGGGGAGGAAGAAACATGACCAGAGAAGTGAGGTGACCTGCCCAAGGTCTTGTACCCAACAACCAGGGAAATGGGAGCCCAGCCTGTATTCGGATCCCAAAGCCCAAGTCCCACCCACAAAAGCCAAGTGGATCCCAAAAGGTAAGAGTCACTTAAAACTTAACAACTGGCCATTGTCTATTTTTTCTGGGCATTTCCTAAGATGAGCCTGGAGCTGCCAACATCTACCCATCTCTGGCTACAAATAAATCTGCTCTGTGCATTAGGGAAAGGACGAGTGAGAGGTCACCTGAGCCCACTGAGAAGGAGATCTCCAAGAAGACATCAGTTTATTGTGTAAGGAATCCAGGGCCTTGTTGGTATAAGAAGTGGAGTCCGTTCCCATGGCCTGAGAAGCAGCTGTCTCTCTCCAGGCCCCTCTCTCATGCCATAGGATGCCAGCTATAGATCCAGAGTCCCCATGAGAAGCAGGAACATTTTTAAAAAGAAAAGGCCAATTGCCTGCCCCATGCTCTGTTATTCCAGAAGGGCCACGATGCACTTTTCAGAGGTACGGTCCCGAAGGTCAGCCTCAAAGAGGCCAGTGACCTGTACCTACTGAACAGATCAGTCCAGGTGGCCCCCTGACTAGCTGGTGAAAGATGCATCCACACCACTCCAATGGAAAGTGCCAGTCCCTGCAGCTGCTGCCATTACTCAGCCAAGTACCTGCTTTAAGACCCCGTTTTCTGGGCCACATCAGATGAACGAACATTTCCAGGGACACTTGCCGCATACCGGGCCCTGGTCCAGACCCCTTCCATGTCCTGAGAAGTGAGCGATTCTCTCATTTGACAGACAGGAGAACCAACACTCACAAGACGTTCAACAACCAACAAGGGGCCAAGTTTTCTTGGGACTCAGGGATGGCCAATTCTACAAAGTGTCAATCAAGAGAGGTGGCTCTCAAAGGGTGGTCCCCAGGGGCGCCTGGGTGGCTCAGTCGGTTAAGCGGCTACCTTCGGCTCAAGTCATGATCCCAGGGTCCTGGGATCGAGCCCCACGTCTGGCTCCCTGCTCAGTGGAGAGCCTGCTTCTCCCTCTCTCTCCGCCTGCCTCTCTGCTTACTTGTGCTTTCTCTCTCTGTGTCAAATAAATAAATAAAATCTTTTAAAAAAAAAAGGGTGGTCCCTGGACCACAGCCTCGTCGTCACCTGGAACGGTGTCAGAGAACAGATTGATTCTCGGGCACACCCCAGACCTGCTCAATTGGAAACTCTGGGGGTGGGCCTCGTAATCCATGTTTTAACATGCCCTCCGGGGAATTCAGATGCACTGAAGGTGGAGAACTAGGAGCTAGAGACTCCCAAAGGGCACAAAAGCCGAGAGTCAGCCACAGGTACAGGTCCCCTAAAACAGTGCTATTCTCAATGTGTGTCCCGAGGAACATGAGCACACGTGGAGACTGTTAATGGCTATTCCCCAAAGAGGGGTTCTACTGTCAATGAGTTTGAGAGTCCCAGGATTAAATAAAGTTGAAAAGGGGGTTTGATCACAGGACTACTTGAGTTTAACTAATGTACCTTGTGCGTCTCAGAGAAAGTACCCAGGTGGCGCTTCCCAAACTTCCTGGACTACGGAACCCTTCTTTCTCAGAACACCTATTATTATCTCCCAGAACAACTGTGTTCCACAGACCCCAGCCTTGAAGAAGAGAAAAGCCAAGAAATGCAGAAATTTAGGAAGATGGCAGTAAATGCAATACCCACTCTGGACTCCACAAGACTGGCTCTCTTTTGGCTTCTGTGTAATGACAGCCTTTAGCAAGCTCACTATCTTATGTAAAGTAGAGGAACACAGAGTTCACTCGGCCTTAGGGGACCTGCGGGGTTGGCGTTATGAGGAAAAGAAAGCCCCATGCCAGTGACCCTGGGGCCCCGGGTGAGTAATCCACTGCCAAAGCCCAGAGGCACCAGGCAGGGTATTATTGTTATTAGATTTTCAACAGGGAGGGCTGACATTTCCAGGAGCTCGTCAATTACTTTAATAACTGTAATTCCTCAGGCTGGACAGGCCACGGGGATGAATGTTGCTCATTCCACAGCTAGGGGAGCATTTGAAGTGAGCGCCCTCATCCGGCCCCAGGGCTCTAGGAAAACAAGATGGCATAGATTGAACAGCACCTAGGGGCAGGCAGGTTCTGGAAACATCTACCTGCTCTCAGAGTTGTAAATGCTTCAGTCCTTCCCCAGGTCTGGGGTGGGAGTCTGTGGGAGGCCCTGGAAGGGTCTCTGACTGAGGTGTTCCACAGGCAGGGAGGGCGAGGGGGCGAGGGACGGGACTTCGTATCCAGATGAGGGGCTCAGGTGTCAATGAAAGGGGGTAGGAAGAGAAACAGAAAGGTGACATCATTTCCCAGGGTCCACAGTTAGGAGGGCCTCCTGAGAGCCACGCAGTGGGAGTGCGTCGGCCCGGCGGTCTGTGCCCTCACCTGGCTCCACCCAATGCAGGAGGCAGGTTGAGCCGCAGACACCGAGGACACTGTAGCACCAGGCGGTGAGGGAAATGTGATGTGAGGGCAGAAGGGAGGGACAGGTGGGGCCACAGGGCACCACGGCCCTGACGCCGTGGTCCGGCCCCTGAGTCCCGACTTCCCTCCTGCCTTTGCCCCACCTCCAAGGCCTCTGGCAAAATCTCGCTAGAACCTTCCAGCTTCTCTCAGTTGCGCCTTGCAAAGGTCATCATCCACATTAGAATTAACGTGTGAGCGGCGGACAGTATGTCCTGATGCCAACAGTAGCCGGAGGAGGAGCTCTGGCACCATCTTGGACAGGGAAGTCCCTGGAGGAAGGAAGCCACGAACCAGGAAGTTGAACTGGGAACAGAAAGCCAGCAAGAGCCCGGGACCCCGATGGCCTTGGAGCCACCACACCAGCCCTGAATCACCCACTTCCGCACTTCGATGTGACACAGAAATACACTTCTATCTCATTTTTTTTTCTTAATCACCAGGTACACGAAATATTTCTGAATGATTCTAATCATGTCTTTTGCATATAAAATTAAAAAGGTGACGTGTAAATTAGAACTATTTCACTAAAAATGCTGACTAAAAGAAAACGTGCTATTCAAAACAATTTTTTAATTACCGAGAGTCAAAGCAGCTGGGGCCGCTCCGGGGCGTACTCCCGTTATGCCCTACGGAACCCCACCTCAGGATAAGAATGGGGCGACACCAGCCTAGCGGGGATGTCATTGCCCTGGCTTGCTCTGTCGGCAATTTAGAGACGCCAGCCCCGCCAAGCTCCTCCCAGCCATTCCTGAGAGTCCCCGCGGGCCTCCCTTCTGCTCTAAAAACTAGGCCCCGTGCCTACCGTGTGCCGTCTGCCCTCTTTGTGCCCCGGCTTTTATAGCTGCTCCGCGCCCCCCGGTGCCACCGGCCCTGCCTGCCACGCGGGGAGAGCAACCCTCGTCCGTGCAAGCCAGGCACCAGCCGTTTCGTGGGACACAGCGGGCCCGCGAGATCTCGGCCCCCTGCCCCGGCCGCTGCAGACACACAGCATCCGCTCCACGGTGCCAGAGCAGGAGGATGGTGAGCTCTCCTGGACCCGTACCGCCCATGTTAGGAAAGATGGGGTTTAACAAAAATGAAAACACATTATCCTACTGGCAAAGGGATGCTGCTGCGGGGGCTAAAATCACGGGCCTAGGCAGCACGCCGAGATTAACCTCAGGTTTTAGGTGAAGGATTTACTGGCGACCACGGGGCAAACTTTACTTTCTTTAAAAATCACATTTCCCCCAAAACAGATGCTCAAATTGAGCTGTGGGGGGATATCCTGGACTGTTCACTTACTTGGCTCGTCAGGATACCGGGCAGCATAGGCCCTTGCCTCCCCCCGACATCTGGTCGGTCCCTGACCTTTGGGCCGAGAGACACGTCCCCACTGGGCTGCTGCCCCTCCTCCTGCCCACGGAGCCCAAGAACTGGTCCAGGAGTCACAGTGCCTGCCTCCCTCTGGGGCGGGACCACCAGGGCTCCGGTCACCCACGTCGAGTCAGAGAGCTGCACGCAAAGGTGCCACACTCACGCAGAGGCTGGGACGAGGCCTTCCAGCCCTCGCCGATGCCAACCGCTGCTCGGGAGAGGCTGAGGCCTGTTGCCCCAAAGTCACAACTGACCCCTCCCCATGTTTACAACCAGTCTTCTCGAAGCTCTCTCCACCCACCTCCAAAATATCAGGAGCACCAGGGCTCCCAAGAGCCTTTGCTTGCAAGCCCTGATCTTCCAGTCCAGACTGCCCCCCTTAAAAGAATGTTCTTTCTCTTACTTCCCACTTGACTCAAGAGACAGTGGTGGCTTTGATGAGTTGCTGCAGCTGAGGGAAGCTAGGATATTTTCCGAACCAATAAAGATGATTTCATGCTGTATGGTCCAAGGGTCTCCTTGGATGGAAAAACATTTCAGAAAGACTTAAGGCCACTTGCGTCTCTCCCCGGGACCCCAAACTCTCAGTAATTCCAAGGGCAAAGCTCTTCACACAAGGCCAGTACAGAGTACGGAGGCCTCAGAAGCCAGGGCTGGTGGGCCCCTTGCCCAGCCTGGCCCTCGGCAAACCACCCAGGCACCAAAGCCATTTCCCCGACAGAGAACTGACAGCAGCTCCGACAAGGCCTTCGTCACCAAGGAGATCGACACCAGTCAGGAGCCCGCGCAGGATTCTCCTAAGGACATGGAAGTGCAGATGCCGAAGTGGTCAATGCCACAGCAGCCTCCTGCTGGGAAACCACTGAACACCGGGCTCAAGCCAAACACGACCCAACTCTGTGAAAGTCTAAGAGCATCGATTGTCCTCAAGAGCGGCTCAGATAATGAGAAAATGATGGTACTGACTCCGTGCACTGCTGGATCTCCCCATACACACGTGAGGTCTCTAGCAAGGGAAGGCAGGCTCTCAGGAGGAGGGCGAGAATGTTTGAGAGTCACCCCGAGTCTGAACTGTGCCAACGCCACTGTCCCTGGCTCTGTGACCCTGGGGGAGTCTCTTAGCCTCTCTGAGCTTCAACTTCTTCCCTGGGATGTGAGGCCACTACCTCACCCTCCTGGGTGGTTGGCAGAGTTAGACCCTAAGCCCAGCATTACTTCAGGCGGCTCTCCCCTTAATCACGGGGACCCAGCAGCGGGAAACCAGCAGGAGAGGTGCTGGGGAATGCAAGGCTGCAAACACCAAAGGGCATGACAAACCCATCGGTCCCATTTGTCATTTACCCTCAAGGGCCAGAGACCCAGGATGAAGACACTGGCAAAGAGGAGAAGACCATCAGGAAAACAAATGTGGCCAGATATCAAGCCCTCTTGAGAGTGGATATTTCCAAATTGCTCCTAATAGCTAACTTGGCAGCATTTTTCTGGCATGATCTTCCCCATCCTATGAACCATGTTTCTGAGTCTCTGGAGTTAATATTCGGTCCCGGTTTTGTTCAAAGAGTTTTAACATTTTCTGCACGTCGTGGTCAGCCTCAATCACCTGGAAATTAAACACACAGGTCACAGGGCTGCGCTTGACCTCAACACCATCCTCCCGTCACACATGAAGAGGGAGAGAGACGGAGACACACAGGAGGAAGCGCGGAGGGGCAGAGAAGTCCAAGGTCACAGGCAGATAAAAAGGAGGGTTAGAGCAGAACAGCACCAGGTTCTAGGTCAATTCACATTCTCAACTACGTTTCCACTTAAGAATCCACTACGGTTGTCCCTGCAGCCAGCCCGTGAATGATTTTTTTTCCCCCATCGTTTTATATTATCCAATAACGAGGGGGTGGGAAACAGATGTTACTTCCTTAAAAATCCAGTACAGTAATATCTCACTTTCCAGCAACCTCATGGCCTGGAAGCACCATGATGAGAAGTTTCCGAGCAGCCCACACAGATGTCCCTCCCTCAGATCCCACACGGGGCGCACATCGCCAGACGTCTCTGGATCCATCTGCCTGCCTGAAGAAATTGAGCAGCAGCAAAGCAGGGCAGGAGGGGACAGGGAAGCAGGGAAAGGCGGGGCGGGAATGGCACGCAATTAGAAGTGGCGAGAGTCGGCACGAGAAGCTGCTACGCGAAGCCAACGCACGAACTCAAAGACATTAGTGGTCTGGAGCAAACCGTCCTACACACCTCAGCACCTCCTAGGGGCGCCACTGGGTAACAGCCCAGGACAGCAACTGGTGTTCCTTCAGATGCCCTGGGTCATCGAGGAGAGGGGCAACGAGGCTCCATGGCTGCCATCCACTGGAGAAGGGATGGTTGCATCAGAGAGACCATCCCAAGGGGCTAAAGCCAAAACCCATGTCTAGAGCCTTCAGCCATCTGGAACGCTCCATCACTGACGATGCTGGATAAGTGAGATGCTACTGTGGCCACCGGTGTAATGACATGGGACAGGTCACCTTTTCTCGGGTCTGTCCAACAGACCCAGAGACTCAGTCCAGAATAGGGAACAGGAGAGAGAAAGGGCCCCTTCTACCCTCCCTGCTTCCTTCTTCTCGATCCTCCAGCTCTGAAGGACCTGGCCCCTCCCCAGACTGCAGAGTGGCTGACATTCCCCTGGTCACTCCTCCTTCCAGAAAAGTCTCCAGTCCTGCCAGGGGGACTTACCAGAACAGGGGCTGTCACAGGGAAAAGGCCCCCTTGGATAAGCCACTCCTCATAGAGGTGGTGAATAGCATTCAGGTAGTCCTGCCAGGAAACACACACACGCACAAACATACACATGTACCCAGGCCTTCGGGAGCAGGCAGGGGAGCAAACCTCTCCAGCAAGGACCTCGGGCAGGGGCGTGAACGTCCATGACCACGGGGAGTGGCTTGGACAAAGGGGTCTGCAACTGCCAACCTGGCTCAGGCGGACAGTCATAAATGCAGCCACTCCCCCCCGCCCCAGCCAGCCGGGCCATGGCGACAGTTGGAGGCACCCCTCCCGCCACCTACTCCCCCTCCCCAGCACTGCCCTGCTCCGATGGTGCCCCGCACACACCCTCCCACCTGACTTCTCACGCTTACGCCCACTTCTCCATCAGCAGGGCCACCAGTTCCTTCATGCTGGGGTCCACAGCTGCTCCATGGCTGAGCTTCCCAGCCCTGGACAGCCTCTGACATCCCCACTCTGTCCTTCCCAAGAGGACTGTGACCCTCACTGGCCTAGGAGACCCACTCCCACTGCTTCCACCCCACCCGACAACTTGTGACCTGTAAGCCCTCTAGACCATGAAGACCAACTTCAGAAAGCCCCACAAGGTGGAAGCCAGGGGGAAAGAGGCCCAGACATGCCCCTAAGCCATCAGCACCTCTGCACCACGCAGGACTGGACAGACACTTTCTCACGTGCAGGCCACGGTGCTCTGACCACCCACGGCCACCTTCCCAAGCAGCAATTTACTGCCAGCCCAGAAGCTCCCAGGGAAACCGCAATGCCACCTTTTCATCCACCATCGAGTTATCCCTTGGCAACAACAGATGTGTCCTATAGGCCTTGTCAGAAATGCTGAGATAAAGGCCCAGCTAATAATGGCTTGGAGGTACTCCAGACTTGTCATTTCTTCAGAACATCTGGGTCACCGCAGAGAGCGGCCCTGCCCTACCATGGCCTGACCCAGCCCCGCTCCACTGTGCCCTTCCTCCAATCACTCCTGTCTCCGGATTTCAAAGGAGCTACCCAGAAGGAGGCCTACGCCTTCATGGCTGGCATCAACCTTACTGGTACCTGGGGCAAACAAGGTTGGGTGGGCCTTGGGAGCCAGGCGGGTCTTCCAGGGCCCCTAGACCAGCCCATCCTGAGCTCAGACCCATCCCAGGAAATGCCTGCCCAGCCTCTGTCCCAGTGGCATTCACATGGGGCATTCAGTTCAGTATTATCTGAGCAACTCCTAGGTGCCAAGCCCTGGGAAACACGCTGGGGATTCAGGGAATAAAACCTAATCTTAAAAAGCTCACAGTTTGATGAGGGATGGAGAACAAAACATATAAACAAACAGTTTCAGTATGCTTGTCCTTAGGGTTGTGACCATCATAATCCCAGAGGTTAGGGATCACAATGGAGGGAAGGTCAAGGAAGGCTTCCTGGAGAAGGTGACATCTAAGCTGAAATTGGAAAGCAAAAGAAGCCACTGCACAAAAGCACATCTGTGTTAAGTGCAGGGTGAGTGTGAGTGTGTGTGTAGCCACGACTAGTCTCTGTGGCCAGAGCATGAGAGGCAAGGAGTGGAGGGAGGTAACGTGGATCCAGCAGGATTCGAGGTGGCACGCGACAGTGGGGACTTTACTCTAGACGGCAACAAGACACCGAAGGGTTGGTGGCTGGGAAATTGCATGAGTGGTGCTCTGTCCTGGAAACATCCCTCCCCAGCAGCAACGTGCAGCAACGTGGAGGCCAGGTTTGGGAGGGCATGTGGGGAGTGAAGGAACAGGACGAGGAGGGCAGTCCAACAGTTACAACAGTCCTGACGAGAGGCCCTGTGGCCCTGAGCCAGCACCCGGAAGGGCGAGGCACTGGGCAAGTACCAGAGAGGACAGCCTCGGAGCCCAGCACTGCACTCAGCACCAGGGACGGAGCTGCAAGCGGGAGGGAGTGTTCTAGCGAGGCTCCAGAGCTGGGCACAAAGGCAAGCAATCCTCAGGAGGTGGACAGGACACGCCCTGGGGGGCGCTTGGTGGGCAGCGGGAGAAGGGATGCCTTTGGGCCCAGAGGGCGCCAACCACGGCGACCCAGGCCCCAGGAACTTCACACAGCGTCTCGGGCCACGGAGGAAGTCCGAGCTTACCCCGCAGTATGCTCAGTTCCCATTTCTCTGTCCGCGACAGCACAATGATTTCACGGAGGGATGGAGGTAGTTTCCCGGGCATTAAGCAGCTTCAAGGGGGCTCTTACCAGGGGAATGACGGTCTCCTCTTCCCTGCATCTCAGCCGCAGTCTCTGGTAACAGGTCTCAGGGGTGGTCCGGAGATACACTGAGATTTAAAAAAATAATATGTGGCTCTAACGACTCTGTTTGTGGCTTAGAAATGGAGGCCAGGGAGAGGGGGAAGGCAGGCCTGTGCACAAGGCGTGGAGAGAAACACCTGCCAGCCACTCTGAGCAGGACACACAGACCACAGCCAGCCCCCAGCCTGACCACTGACCAGCTGTGTGGCCTTCAGGCGTCTTGACCCTCATGCCCACTTTCATTTTCTTTCCATGTCACCAGCCCCACGGCGTTGCTGTGAGGCTGAACGAAGGTCCACATGTGCACGAAGCTTCGCACGGGTTCTGGCCTCCTCCCTCCCTTACACACTAAAAAAAAAACCCATCGAATCACAATGGACCCAGGGGAGAGCAGCTTGAGGAGGGACCAGAAGCCCCCAGATCCTGTCTGCCCTTGGAGAGAAGGCTGAACTAACGTGGGCAAAGAATCACCAATGGTCGGGGCCCTGCCTGCTGCCCCTGCCAGCTGGCAGTCCTGCCAAGCACATGCTCCCTGCGGCCCTGGGGGCTGGTCAGGAGGGGCCTCTCACCTATCAAATCAACAGACACGTCGATGTTCCTCACAATCCAGTCAAACCATTCCGACAGAATCACATAGTCCACTTCAGGCATCTTCCCGCTATAACGAGAGGTGTTAGGGTTTTATGCATCAAAAGGATCTGTAGATGGCTTCTGTGTAAAGGGCGCAGCCCGGAGCACCAGGGCACAGCATGATCCATGGGATACTGGGCCCCCAACACTTCTGACCCTCTGCTGCCGGGGGGATGGTTTCCGGTCTAATGCAGCCAGTGTCGTGGAAGTGCTCGATGGGAGAGCTCACCTGGGACTTGAACCCCCAAGCAGAGAAAGGGGCTTTGAGGACTGACCCCAGAGAACAGGGACAGTGCTCAGGTTGGAAGGTGGAGCAGCAAACCAATTTCACCTCTAGAAATCTATTTTGTGCAAATAATCATGGATGCCCACTGCAAGCACCACCAAAAATAATGAAAAGTGAAATCTTGGCACACCAATATAACAGCAAACCATGCAGGAACTGAACGATGGTGTCGTAAAATAACATTTAATGACATGGACAACGCCCACAATGGAGTGTTCAATGAGAACAGCAGGTGTAAAATTGTGTGTAGTATGACCCAACTGTATTTCCCTGAGAAATCGTTCACACATTTTGAAAAAAGACTGGAAAGAAAGACAACAAAATGCATCCAGTGCTTTTCTCTGAGCTGTGGGACTATAGGAGACTTTTTTTTTTTAGATTTTTTATTTATTTATTTGACAGAGAGATCAAGAGAGCACAAGCTGTGGGAACAGTAGGAGGGTGAGGGAGAACCAGGCTCCCCGCCAAGCAGGGAGCCCGATGCAGGGCTCGATCCCAGGACCCCGGGATCATGACCTGAGCCGAAGGCAAATGCTCAACCATCTGAGCCACCCAGGCGCCCCCCCCCCCTTTTTTGTTTTTTTTAGATTTTTTGGGACTATAAGAGACTTTAATGTTTTCTTTCTACCTTCCTGTATTTTCCAAAATCAGAGGAGGGAAAATAACTACATATTTAAAATGTTAACTGAAAAAGGAAGGAAGAGGGCACCTGGGTGGCTCAGTTGTTAAGCATCTGCCTTCGGCTCAGGTCATGATCCCAGGGTCCTGGGATCGAGCCCCGCATCGGGCTCCCTGCTCAGCGGGGAGCCTGCTTCTCCCTCTCCCACTCCCCCTGCTTGTGTTCCCTCTCTCGCTGTGTCTCTCTCTGTCAGATAAATAAATAAAATCTTTAAAAAAAAAGAAAAAGGGGGCGCCTGGGTGGCTCAGTTGCTTAAGCGTCTGCCTTCGGCTCAGGTCATGATCCCGGGGTCCTGGGATCGAGTCCCACATCAGGCTTCCCTTGCTCTGCGAGGAGCCTGCTTCTCCCTCTCCCTCTGCCTGCCACTCTCCCTGCTTGTGCTCGCTCTCTGTCAAGTAAATAAATAAAATTTAAAAAAAAAGAAAAAGAAAAAGAAAAAAAGAAAAAGGAAGGAAGAAATCAAGACAAGAGACCAAGAGTGCAAGAGGCCTGGCATCTCTCCCTGGCTCCTGTGTGTTTCCCCCGCCCCAAAAGGAAACCCACAGGGAAGAGCCAGAGGACGGGCAACCAGGAGACACATACCTGTCAAAGGCTGGGTGATCCTCCGAGGCCCAGGAGAGGAATTCTCCTTTTTAACACCCCACCCACCTTGGATACCATCTTGGATCCTCTCAGAACAGGGTTTGGCAGGACTGGCTACAGGACAGGGGCCGTGCCTGGGCCCAGGGTGCATGGGAGGGGGGCGGTTCTGACTGCCGATGAACAACGGGTGTGGGAGAAGAGCCCACTGGAAGGGGGGTCTGGAGCTGGCCCCGTGCCAGGCGCTGTGAACAGACTTCCACCCAGCAGGGAGGAGCGGTGCAGGGATGGGCATGGAGGGAGGCAGGAAGCTCAGAGTGTTGGAGGGGCGCATCTCGGGGAGACTAAGGCCACAAGCAGCCTTGCCTGGGGCCCAAATGACAGGGCATGGCACAGACTGAAGAGGGACACCTGCCCCTCATCCTTGAGACCCCTATGGCACCCTCAGGGGAGACCGCTGTGCTCGGGCTGAGTAGCAGGAAAACATACGGTACCCGAGAGAGAACAGCAGGGGCAGAGGGCCAGCTGTGGGCACCTTAGAGGTCTTCAGGCATCAGACCTCAGCCAGGAGACAAGAGCAGACCAGAGCAGACTAACATGTGAGGGCGCCCCGAAAGAGTGGGGGAGGTCAGTGGGAGGAAGGTGCACAACCCTGCAGAGGGGACCAGAGCCACTGAAATCCAGGAACTAAAGATAAGGACTTTAGGACCACAGGCTGGTATGGCATGAGGACAGGTGGCTGCCCAGCCCCTAGTTCTTTCCTCTTATCTCCTTAAGAGTAGTCCATTATTTATTCAGGGTCCATCCACAGGCCTGAGTGTTTCAGGGAAACCTGACCTCAAGCCAAGCTTCAGGGGAGGCCCAGTTGGTCGAAGGGAAATACTCTCTTCTCATGAAGCTGAGCGGATCTGGCCACAGGGGCCCGGCCTGTACCAGTGAGACATGAAGGAGGTTTGCAGGGGTTTGCAGGGGTTGATGGAAACCATGCTTCCTCATACTTAGAGGAAAGCCACTGGCAAAACACCTACCCTCTGGCCAGCAGGTGAGAAGGCTGGTTCTGCCACAGCCATTTTGTCACCATGAGGGAATCATATTGAGGACACAAACAAGACACAGAGTAGGAAAACAGGGCCAGAGCCACTGAATGAAACCAACGCTGAAGCCTGCCATTAAGACAGCCAGTAACAACCTTGTTGTTCAGGCTACTTTGAGTTGGGTTTCAGTTAGTTGCAGCTGAGAGTATCTGATTTCAAGAAACCAAACCATTCTCTCTTTACATGCTTTCCTTCTCTGGGAAACAAAGGTTTGTTCTCCAGAACAAAAGTGACTGGGAGGGAATGGGGATTTCCAAAATGGAAGCTGCTCCTCAGCACCTCCCCTTCTCCACTACCACACAAACAGAACAGACTAGCAACACAGGGTCATGGGCCTGTGAGAGCTGCCCAGGGCAGCAGTCTCACAAGTCCCAGACGCTGCCTCAGCAACAGGGGCCCAGCACAACCACCAAGCCACTGCCAGGGGCAGCACCTCTCTACAGAAAACCCAGCCATGTGACTCACCACCAGCGGACTGGGCGCACTGAGGGGGTTTTACGGTGCCTCCCCTTCCCCAGGGTGGCAAAACCAAGGTCCTGGGTCCACACGAATCCTGCTGGCTGTTTTGCTTGGCATGGTTTGCTGCCACCTTCCCCCTGAGGACCACGGAGTCCCCAGTTTGCAAAGCACAGGTCAGAACAGAAACCGCACACTCCAATGCCAGTCCCCGTTTACATTATTTTCTTTTGTTTTCACAAGACCTTGCGAGGTCACTTTTAGTCCTGATTTACAGATGAGGAAAACTGAGGCCCAGAGCAGTGAAGCCCAACTCAGAGCCGGAATTTAAGCCTGGCTCTCCATGGCCCCCAAACCCATATGATCTCCATGACGTCATTCGCCCCCCCCCGGCCCCCCCGTCCGTGCGCAGAGGGGGCTGTTCTGGATGCTCCAGTGCCTCTTTGGCCTCCGCCCAGGAAAGGCACAGCTCTCAAGGTCATGACCCAGGCCCGAGGCCCCGGTCTAGACCAGAGCAGGGGAGGAGTCCAAGCCCCTAGGCCAGTTAGGGAGGTAGGAGGCCCTGCCTATTGTTCCAAACCAGGGTCTTAATCAATGTCCACCAGCCCCAGGTGAGTCAGCTGTCATTTCCCAGCTGGGTCCCACTCAATTCTCGTACTTCTGTTCTTAGAAAAAGGCGACCAGCAATCTTGTAAAACCTTTGCATTCAATTATTCAGCCCTGGGGCTTGGGCCACATAATGGCCTGCAAGGCATTCTCGCCTCCTTCAGCTTTTCCTTCCAGCGCAGTGCCCATGATCGTTAAGGGGGTGATGTAACTGGAATCTTCCTCTTCAGCAATTACCATGCTGCTCTCACACCTCTGGCCAGCATTACTGCACTTACATTCTGTCCGCCCCAAACTCGCTGCAGTGGGGGGGGTCCAGAAGAGGCAGGTCTCTCCCTAGGAGACCCAAAAGGCAAGGACGCCTTTGAGAAGTTTTGCTTCAGGGGATGCACAACGCCACTATGTGGCCTGCCATGACCTTCCACCAGGGCCCCCCACCCCAGATTCCAGGCCAAGGATGGAATGTTTCTCAATGGCTTTTGAGAGGTCCTTTCCTAGGACCAACCCCAACACGGAAGGGCAGCAGCAACTTGCCCCCTGCCCTGGGAAAGGGCTCTCCCCATCAGGGCATGGTAGGAAGCCTTGTCCTTGAGCACCTGAGCGGGGGGACCAGAGGTCAGGCAGGAGCTGACAAGCCACACTTGCCATCCTGGGGTTCCCAGCACCCAGCTGACTTCCCCACAGGTGGGAACCAGAACATCCTATTTTAGGTGTCGGCCAAGGATCCAGCCAAGCTCAGTTCTAGCATACATTTGGTTTAGGCTCAACATAACGGTCATCTGTATTTGGGGGGGGAGCAGAAACATCTCAAAACACCTACTCTGTCAGTAACACTTCGTGGTGGCTGACCCACTGCATCGAGGAAAGCTGGCCTTGTAAGGAGACTGGCGGCAAGCGAAGCCCGCGTTCCACACTACCCCACACCCGTCACTTCCTTAGCTCTGGCTGCAAACACGCTACTGTGCCTCCCCGCAGAAAACCTCTGGCCTACGGCTGCACCTCTCCTGGCCCAGGAGTAAACCTGGAGATCCTTCAAACAAAGAAAACACAACAAAACCCCCAACAACTAAAACCTGAAGCAACAAATGAGAAATGAACAAACAGCGGGCAGCGCAGGAAACAGGAAGCCCCGCATTGCAGAACTTTCACCAGATGGGCCGCCTGCCCTCAAGAAAGCCCGCAGGACTAGGCTCTTGCTCTCCTGACCCCAGGGAAGCCACAGGAACAAAACTCTCAGGGGAAAGGGCCCGGCATTAGGGTGGAGAGCTCCTTGCAGCTGGCGGCTGGCTTCTTCTGAGGCCTTACTCCTCCAAGTGCGCTCCCCAACCAGCAGGATGGTGGCCGCCCAGGTTTCTTCAGTTAGAAATGCAGGTTCTCAGGCCCCGCCCTGGACTCCGCAAAGCGGCTCATATGTGTTAACAAGATGTACAGTGATCTGTGGGAGAAGCCCACCATAAGGCCTGGCTGGAAAGAAACAGAGGCCTGGCTCCCCCAAGTCGAAACCCAGAGGTCTCTCACCACTCCCTCATTCCTGCTGCCCCACCCAGCAGGCCACAAGGCAGCTCCCCCTGCTCAGCCGCCTGCCGGGTCAGGAAGGAGCACTGGCCTTCGGACCCCATCCCTGCGCCTGCTCTGCCAAAAGGGGCAGCAGCACCTACACGTCAGGGTTGCCTCGAGGGCTGGAAGGGGAGGAGTGTGAAGAACCAGACAGTAACTGTGGCTCCCGGCCTGCCCCTCACAACCACCTGAGCGAATGCCCTCGTTGCCACGGAGCACAGATAACCCGGTCCAGGCCACAAGTGAATCACCTGCACGGGGAAGGTTCTCAGAGCCCCTCCCGCCGTGAGTTCTCTCCCCCTCCCAAATTTGGGAACTCTGGGACAAGCAGCCGAGGAAGGGGGTACTCTAACCCACACCTAAGTGCGGTGTTTGTTACAGATACAAACAGAAGAACACATTATAGAACGGAATGCAAAGTCCACGTGAATTTCTAAGACAAAAGAGAAGACTTCAA
>NC_058418.1:40296583-40297330 GCF_002201575.2 Neomonachus schauinslandi
CAGCTGCATGGGCTCGGAGAGCCGTGCAGAAGTGGCCTCCTGTGTGGGCGGTCCTCGGCCCCTGGAGGACTTCAGTGAAAGGGTATGTGAAGCACCGCCTTCTCCCACGTCCCTGAAACCCGAGTGGCAGATGGCCTGGCCCCCCAGGCTGCCACGGTGTTCCCAGCAGCCTCTGGAGTGCCCAAGTTCATGCACCAACCAACAGCCTCTGGGCTGCATCAAGTGATACCAGAGGCCAATCTTCAGGCCCCAATGAGGTCTTCGGGGGAATCCATGCTCTCCCAAGGCTGTATGAACTTGAATCAATTAGATCCCAAGAAAAGGAACAGGGACACAGTGAATTTCTCCTGTGGTTCACAATCCTACAGAAATCCTAACCACAGATGCCAGGCATTCTGGGAGGGCCAGGGTGAGGCATAAATATGAACAATAAACATCAGGCATAAATATGAAGTTAACAGGGCAGGAAAAAGGCTTAAAAAAATGAAAAGCTATAGTCTTTTCCTACACTACCCACAAGACAGCCATGTTTTGGGCAAGGGCTATGTTTTCTTGGACCTACGACCTCAACCACAGCCACAGAGATCAGGAAATCAGAACCAGCCATCAGAGGTGCTAGAATGAAGGGCTACGGGCATGAATGACCAAAGGCCACGGACATCAGCTAAAACTGCCTCCTGGGAAAAGAGAGACTGATGGCTCCCAGGGAAATCTGCCAGGTGTTGGGCAGCCAGCAGGTAGGGGACG
>NC_058418.1:40297430-40363366 GCF_002201575.2 Neomonachus schauinslandi
AACTGGCGAATTTCGTGAAGAGCAGGGTAGGCAAGGACCTGCATAAGGGTCACAAACCCTAAACTAGGCAACTGTTCCATAGGCTCTCCAGAGATGGATGACAGGACTTAGAGATGAGAAGGGCTTGGGGAGCTTTAGGAACTTGGCCGTGCTCACAAAGACAGCAAATTCCAGAGCCAGGAGGGGACCCAGGTTCCCCGAACTCAGCACTTCACTCTCTCCTCTGGGCCTCTGGTCATTCCATTCCAGGTTATCCTCTTCAAAAGGAGCCACTGGCTGCCACACAGAACCCGCCAAGCTGACGGCAACTACAAGACAGCCAACCTCGCTAGGCAAAGGGCACAGGAAGTCCCACCCTGCCGCCCAGGGTCCACGAGTCAGGCTATGATGCCTTCATCAGAGCAATAAACAAACACCGGTGGGGCTCCTTTGTTCTTTCTCTTCCTTCCTCTGCCTGTCCCTCCCTCTGGAGGAGGCACTGATGAGCAGGGAGCAAAGGAGGGTGAAGGGCTAGGTACACCTGAGGTGGACACCTCGGCCTCACTGAAATCCCAGACAGGGCAGGGGAGGGGCGCAGACTGGACAGGGCTCTAGCATCAGGCCCACTCCTGCTGGAAGGTCGGAGGACAAAGCTACGGTCAAGACTTGCCCCGGCTGCTCCTGACCCCATGGCATTAGTCTAATGCTCAGAATGGATGCAAGCAGAGGCTCTCGTTTTGGGGCCACACAGCAATGGGCATGATCCATGGCAGCTCAGGACCAAAGGAAGCAACCTTTTTAGTGGCCCCCTCGAAGGAAGGGGCGTGAAGCAGCTGGGGCCAGAGCCTGGGGAACATGTCCAACTGGACCCAAGAGCAGCCCCAAGTCCCATCGCCCAGCAACAGCTAATGATATGGCCCAGGTACCGGCCCCAGGCTGGGTCCGTGCTAGGCAAGTACACCTGACGTGGCCGGTCCTCCTGTCCTCAAGGAGTTTATGGCCCAGCTGGGGGGTGGGAGGGGACGACACACGATAGACAGTTGAACAAATAAAAATAGACTAAGTTGAACCACGTGTAACTGCCATTCTTGTAGGTCAAAATTGGTCAAATGTTAATAATTTCATTGGGTTCAACTTACTTTAAAGTTGTCTTAAATACTATGAAAAAAGGCAACAGGAAGAAGTAATTAAAACTGACAAAGAGGTCTGACCCATCTAGACAGGGTGGCCGGGAGGCCTGGGAGAGGCGACACTGAGGACAGCTACAGACAAGAGCGAGCAGGGAGCCGGCATGTAGAGAGTGGCAGGCGGATGTCAGGATAAACCTGACGTCAGGACCTCTCGGTGAGGGAGCTCAAGGTGGGAAGAAGCAGTGATGTGGGGGCTGGCAAGGAGAGGGTGATCAGGCACACAGCTCCCGAGGAGGGAGGGGCGTGGAAGGCGGCCACGCTTCAGACCGCAGCCTGTAGCCCAGCTCCCCAAGACCCCTAAAATCAGCAGTCCACTGAGCACAGACATCGGGAGGGTCCCAAGCCTCTGAGGCCTCGGCACGGTGCGCCACCAGAAGTCCCCTAACTGTGCCTACATGACAGAGTCCACTCGCATGAAGGCAGAAGACAGTCTGGAGTGAAATTATAACAAACACTGCGCAAGATGTTCTAGACTGAATGCTCTGTGTCTCTGGGTCTTCACCCGGCCCCACATCCTCCCACGTTGCCACGTGACCCACAGGGGCCCTCCCAACCTCTCAACCTGGGGTCGGCCAATGGGATGTTAGCAAATGTGAAGCTGAGGCCTGAACAGTGCTCATGCGTTCCTGCTGGTGCCTCTGCTCTCTGTCGTCACCATGAGAAGTGTCCAGGCTAGCCTGCTGGTCCCAGAGGAGGAGGAGAGGCAAGAAGAGAGAGATGAGTCACCGCGGTCAGCCCTGCTGGAGCCATCCTAGACCAGCCAACCTCCAGACATACCACGGAGCCCGGCCCCCAAGGTCAGCAGAGCCACCTGGCCCACCACCCTTGACACCTGAGCAGTCGCTGCGGGAAAACTGTCTGCCGCTGAGGGTATCTGGCTGGCTGTTACAGAGGGTTACTGTGGCCAGGGGCTAACAGATACAACAGAGCAGGAACTCAACAGCCATCACACGAATAAACAAGTTCCGATTTCATTTCCACAAAATGAATGGTTTCATAAATTAGCAAGCGTGCAAACCACGGTACCTTCTATATAGATTTTCTACAAAAATATATCTTGCGCTGTGAATCGACCGCTCCATCAACCGCACGGGAGATGTCTAAAAGAAAACAAAGGGATTCACTGACTCAGGTCAGGAAGGCTTGAAAGACGTCTGTGGCTCCCCCTGCCTGCGGTCTACACCTAACACAAGAACAGAAAAGCTGTGGGAGAGGGAGGCAGGCACCAGAGCAACAGTGGGGGTCCGACATGGGGCTCAGCTGTGCTCCGCCCTCGGTCCGGGCCCCTCCCCACACCCCGAAGCTCAGTGGCAGTGCAGCGATGCAGGGGCTGCCGCTCGTCAGCAGCAGCCTCTTTCGGAGGAGAGGTGAGGCTCAACTGGATTATCGATTTGGGGAAGGGCTAGAAAAACTGCCAACTGCTGTCCAGCAGAGTGTTGTCAAGTGAAAAGTGTGGTAATCATGGAGCTAAGCAGTGTGCACTTGCTTAAGCACAGGGATCTGTATGCCGGAGACAGAGCCCCGAGAGGGCTGGGGTGCGGCTGACATTTGGGAACTCTGCCCTCAGCGACTAAGGCCTGGCTCTCTGGAACACCGCAAAGATGTGAGACCTTGGTGCCTCCTCAAAGGGCCAGCTGGGGACCACTGCAGCCCTTTGGAAACTGGGAAGGACTCTGCCCAACCAGGCACACCATGCTCTCTCTCAGGCTGGCCCACAGCACCCATGGCACCTGGACCGGCAAATCACGGGCACCTTCGAAGCCATAACCCAGGAATTTCCTGACTCTCTCTCCTTGCGTTTATCTGTCCGTCCATCTTCCTTTCCATTTTTTCCATCCTCTCCTTACTTAGGACTCTCTGCTGCCCATCTGTTGCTAGCCCCCCACTCATCCATCTCTCCTTCCGCTCCTCTTTCCTTGTCTGTCCATCTCTTTCTCTCTCTGCGTCCTTCATGGTACGTTTCTCTAAACACAGAAACACATGTATGTCCCCTCATATTCAGATCTATTAGATACAATTTAGATTTGCAATCCAGTGCCTGCTCAGGGGAAGCAGGATGGGCAAAGGGGGAAAGTGCCAACCTCGGATGCTCTGACCTGTATCATTTAGACAGATACTTGGGGAGACAGAAATGCATATGGTTCTGCTCCTATCTTTCCATTTTTAAAAGATGCAGATTTGTAGAATGATAGCTATCGTCACAACCGCCCAGCCCTGGATCGAACCATCCAGAGGAGCGGCTGTGGCAACATCACCGGCTGTAGGGATCTCCCATCTCCTTCATGGAGAGCACCCAAAGCTGGCCTTTTGGGTTGTGCTTTCAATTTTGAACCACAATCAGGCCAATCAGGCTCTTCTTAGCCAGCCTGTTTTGTAAGAGACTCTGCCCCTGTTCATAGGCCTGATGGAAGGGGTCTAAGCAGCATGTTTGTGCCCTGTGATCTGTCTCAACACCCGACTGGCCCAGGGCTAGGCACAGGACCCAAGCCGAGCCAGTCCAATTCTTTCTCCCAAGAATTTGAACCAAGAGCCAGATCTTGTGAAGGTTAGATCAGTGGTTCTCAAACATGCAAAAAAACAAAGCATGCCTTAAAATCACCTGGAGAGCGTGATAAAACAGCCTGCTGGGCCTCATCTCCAGAATTTCTGGTTCGGCAGGTCCGAGATGGGGCCCGAAAATGTGCATTTCTAACAAGTTCCCTGCTGCTCCAGGTCCAGGCACACTCGGAGAAGAACTGAGGTAAGTAACGTTGAGCCCAGAAGTAGTCAGGTCGTGAAGACTCGGGCTCACTGTGGCCTGCCTAGCAACTCTGTGGCTAGCTGAGGTTGCTGGGTGGGGTCGCTGGAGGCTGGACCTGGGAGAGCTGCAGGAACAGGAAACCTTGGCCCCAGACACAGAGAATGCTGAGCAGCGCTCAAGGTCCCGAGCAGCTTCCTTGTGAGGTTTCCCTTCCTGGCAATCATATAGCCCCCACGTAAAGAACACTTTCAGAAGGCTGAAGCCAAGCATCTGAAACATACCTGAGGACGAGTGTGGTGGTCCAGCATGGTGAGCTGCACGTATGTCTGCAGCGTGAGGCCCCATCGACAGGCATCGCGGTACATCAGACCCTGCACAAGGGAGAACGCAGCATTTTACCTCAAAGAGCTCTAGCGATAGGACTCTGGTCTCTTCAGTCACTGATGGGTTCTCGTGAAACCCACCGGGGGCTGTGGTGGGGCCAGGAATGAACCCAACATGGTCACGGGGCCCTGAGGACAGAGTGGACAGGCACTGGGGCAGTGACAGGACAACCAAGTAACAGCTGTGACAGGAGCCTATATAAAGTCCCCAGGGAACACTCACTTGGTCACTTAACAAGTGTTGGGGAGCTCCCTGTAGTCACTTCTCCACCTAGCAGTCAACGTGCGCCTGAGAAACCTCAATCAGCTCTTGTTGCTCCTCTACTCAGAACCTTCCAGTGGCTTCCCGTTGCAGCCAGAGTGAAATCCAAAGCCCTTACCCGGGCCCACAGGGCCCTAGAAAATGACTTGCATCTTCTCTTGTCTCCTACCATCCTTCCTCTGACTCAATGTGCTTCCAACCACAGGAGCCTCCTGAGTGTTCCCCCAAACACCCAAGCATGACCCCACCTCAGGGCCTTTCATTCGCTGTGCCTTCTAACAGAACATTCTTGCTCCGTTCCCTGCACTGCTCACTCCCTCCCTATGTTGAAGTCTGTGCTCCAATGTCACCTGAGCAGAAATGCCTTCCCCAACTATCTTATCCAAAAGAGCAGCCCCATGCCCATCATTTTCTCTTGCCTGTACATATAAAACAGTCCGTGTTCCATATTCCTCTTGCTAATAATCTTAAATTCTGCTCTTTTCCACATTTTTGCTTTTGTTTTTTTCTCTCGGTGCTAACGAATGAAATTCCAGCGCCCGCCTCAGAGACCCTTGACCTCAGAACATGAATATGCTGCCGTTTTCCACGCGTCCCCTCCCTCTTCTCCGGCCCAGGGAAGAGCAGCACCACCACTCCCCGCACTTAGGCGGAAGCTGGCTGTGCATGCAGGAGACGACACACCCACCAGAGGATTATGACCGCGGACATTTCTCCACTTGGACACTGGCTCCTGTAACACCTGCAAGAAAAGAAAACATCAGAGGTCTGCCCTCAGGATGCCGGTCCCCAGAGTGGACCAAAAGAGCTGGGCAACCCTCTCTGCGAAGCCCCAACTCCACCCAGACATGGCTTTCCCACAGTGACCTCAGAACGGTGTCCATCCCTGCATGCAAGACTGCACACATGCCACATTTCCGGCTGCCTCAGGAGCTCCCTGAGGGCAAGGCAGTTCTCTCCATCTCTCCTCCGTGTGTGCCATCCCAGCCCTGACTGTCCCCATGTGGGGCTGAGCAGACGGGAGGAGAAAAGGCAAGAGGGAAGCTACCTGAGGCACTTCCAGCCAGCTTCCCCGCTTGGGGGCTCTCCCATGACCCCAGCAATTGGCTCCCCCTGGTCTCTGCATTGGGCATGCTGACAGCTAAGAGTTACGTTGCATTAGTTCACTTCCTAAACTGTGCCAGAGCCTCTCTGGGGTACAGGTATGTGCTGGAAAAGATTTAAATGGGGCTCTTGGGGCCAAGATTTTGAGAGTACCTGGATCCATCTGGGGACCTGAAAGTGCATGTGAGCAGGGTCTATAGGTCACAGAAGACCAAAGGAAAGCAATGCGTGGGACCCATGAAAAGTAACCTCCCCCCACCTTCCACACCTCTGTGCCTTTGCTCATACTGTTCCTTCTGCCCAGTATGTTCATGTCACCTCATTTCACATCAACTTCCATGGCATGGAAAACTCCTACACATCCTTCAAACTCCAGCTCAAATATCCCTTCCTCTGTGAATCATTCCCTGTCCCTCCCAAATGCCCTTTCTTTCTGGGTCTTCAGCACTCTATTCCTGTCCCAAGTAGCATGTGTTGCCCCGCCCAGGCCACGAGAGGCTGGGCACAGGCAGCCTTGACCTGCGCCCAGCTGAGGCACGATCAGGCAACACTTAATGAGAACTCACTGTGCCAGCCGCCATGCTCGGCAAGAGCCAAACCACCTCGGTCCCTGCTTTTATGGAACTTTAAACTTGGGGCGCCTGGGTGGCTCAATCAGTTGAGCGTCCGACTCTTGGTTTCGGCTCAGGTCACGATCCCAGGGTCCTGGAATTGAGCCCCACATAGGGCTGCGTGCTCAGCAGGGAGTCTACTCAAGATGCGTGCGCTCTCTCTCTCTCTCTCCCTCTGCCCCTCCCCCTACTCACGTGCCCACACATGCTCTCTCCAACTCTCTCTAAAATAAAGAAATCTAAAAACAAAAAACTCACTGAGAGAAGCAGACCTTAATCAGATCATCACAGAAATCACATATTTTTAAGCCCTGAGAAGTAGTATAAAACAAGGTTACAGAGGGACCAGAAGAATCTACACCAAGAAGGGTAACCTAGCTGGGGAGGTCAAAGAGCGCTGAGCTGAGATCCAAAGGCTAAGTGAGGTCTTCCGAAAGCCAACAAAGCTCTCCGTATTACAGAAGAACCAAACAAGGGTGTGGTCCCCCGGGGCCAGCCAGCCGGGTCTGGGGTCTGGCTCCACCCCATAGCAGCAGCCAGACCCTGGCCATTCATTTCCCTCACTAAGCCCATTTCCTGCTCTGCCACCGAGGTAATAACTGTACCTACCTCACAGAGACGACTCTCATAAGGGCACAATCAATTAGACAACAGAAGGAATCCTCAACATACTGCCTGGCATACAGTATTACCCTCACTAGGTGCTGACTCTTGTTGTGATTTAGGGGCACTTATGTGCCACTTAGGTGGCACTCTATATGGCACTTTAGGGGCACTTATGTTCTCAGGTCTCAGAGAACATAAGTGCCCCTAAAGTGCCATATAGAGTGCCACCACTCAGGACAGGCATATCAGGAGTCCCTAAGTCCCCCGCCTTCCCAGGTGGGATGACTCACCAGAAGGACGCACAGGACACAGCCTAGAGGGATATTCACAGCTAAGATTTGTTACAGGGAGAGGATACAAAACAAAGTCGGCAAAAAAAAAGGAGTGCACAGAGCAAAGTCTGCGGGGAGACCAGGCACAAGGTTCCAAGGGGCCTCTTCCAGGGGAGTCACACCGGAAGCACTGAACTCCCCCAGCAGCAAGCTGTGACAACACGGGAGGTGGCGTCTACCGGGGAAGGTGGCCTGAGCCCAGCAGTTCAGGGTTTTTGTCAGAGTCAGCCATGTAGGCAGTCTCTGGCCACCACATATAAAAATTCCAGACTCCCAGAAAGAAAGCAGGCGTCCAGAATAAACCATATTGTTTGCACAAACAGTACAGGCACAGAGAGCCATCTCTATCAGTTAGGAAATGGTGGAACTCTCCTAAAATCTAAGTTCCCACACGCCAGCCAAGGGCTGACCTTGCACACAAGCCACTCTGAAGACAGCAGCTTGGGCCTGCGAACTCTTTTCTGCACAAGCGAGACTAGGGCTACAGAACATTTATTCTTTTAATCAAACCATGTGTATACCTTTTTTAAAGATTTTATTTATTTATTTGAGAGAGAGATTGAAAGAGAGAGGAGAAGCAGAGGGAGAGGGACAAGCAGACTCCATGCTAAGCAAGGAGCCACTCGGGGCTCAATCCCAGGACCCTGAGATCAGGACCTGAGCCGAAATCAAGAGTTGGATGCTTAACCGACTGAGCCACCCAGGCGCCCCTCAAACCATATATATGTTTAATAGAAGTAAAAAGCAGGAAGGGAAAGAAGGAAAGAAAATACTTCTAAACATATGAAAACTGTAGGATCTAGAGTAACAAAAAAGAGACAGAAACAGAAAAAATTACACCACGAAACTATTCCAGGAAGAAGAGTCAGGGTCTTAGTGCAGAGGCACTTCTCAAATATCTGTGAGGTTATTCTGAGTGACTGGGCTGTAAATAAACTAGAGATTATGTTAACTGGCTACCCATGGTAACATCCCCCAGCTTAGACACAAGTATCTCAGATGTAACACTGTAATAGTCTAGCCACTCTCAACATGTCTGTAGAGCCCTCTAAACCAGACCTCAGGGAAGTCTATATCTGCACGGTCTAACACAGTGGCCATGAGTCACATGTAGCTCTTACAAACTTCAAATGTGACTAGTCCAAATTGAGATATACTGTAAGTATAAACTACATTCCAGATGTCAAAGACTTGGTATGAAAAACAGAATGCAAAATAGCTCATGGATGATTTTTATAGTGATGACATGTTGACATGATAACATTTAGAATATACTATGTCAAATTAAATATTCTTTTTGGTTTGTTTGTTTTTGAGCAAAACTGTTAGAAATTTCACACTATATATGTAGCTCGCATTTTATTTCTATGGGATATGGCTGGTCTACACCCTCTGTAAGTCACTCCATCGAGCTTTGACACCCCCTCGAACCCCGTGTGGAGGCCGTACCTCAATGCCTGTTGTGTTGAAGAACTCCAGGCACGTCGTCTTCCCGCTTGCAATGTTGCCCTCAACACAGATCTAACAAAAGACAAATGCCCATGAGAACCAAAAATCAAGCAGCTAGGGGAGTATCCCAGGGAAGAATTTCTAGGGGAGGGCTCAGGTGAACAGCATAAACGATTCAGTCCAAGACTTCAATGTGCACACAAAATTCCCACCACAGGAAATTTCCAAGGTCCCACCGTGAGCAGTAACAAACAATTCTCAGCTCCAGGCCCACCACTGATGGCCACTGAGCCACTGCCCTCCAGGACAGGCCCTCCAGGACAGACCCTCCCTTATGTCGTCTCCTAGACCACACACAGCTTGCCACTGCCCACCCAACTCTGCCCTTCCCTAGCTCCACCCCTCAGACTATTAGATTTTAGGCCCAAGTGTCCTGCCTCCTTAACCAGAGCCTAAGGCTTCGGGGCTGGGAAGCATGTGTATGTTCCGTAGTACCTCACTCACTACTTTACACAGAAAAACATGGACTGGAAAGTATTCAGACAGGAGAGGACTTAGTGGAGCACCTTGCTGCAGGCCAGGCCATAACATGGGTAACGTATACCAGGACCACATTCAACCTTGCCAGCTAAGTAGTGGGTCCCAACACTTTCAAAGAAGAGAAAAATGAGGCTTGTAGGAGGGAATAAAGCAGAGAGGACAGTTTGAATCCACACTCTGCTCACACTAACCGCACTGGGAGAGCAGGCTCACAGCCATGAGGGCACAGTGACCTTTAAACCCAGACTGGAGGCACCCACAGAAATGTGGGCCATGTAGATGACTTGCCCAAGGCACCGAGCCTGGCCAAGGAAAGAGATGGAATCACACGTAGGTCTGGCAGACTCTTTTCATGACCCCAGGGAAGCCTCACTCACACCCCATATAAAACACAGGGTCACAGTGGGCCATCTCACCTTGCTCCCCCCACTATAAACTCTGCCAGTCAGCTGCGAAGGTTCCCTCCTGCCTTGATCCTAAGGGGTATCCAGAAGACCAGACAATCACACTTCCAACAGATGCCAGGCCCCCCTCCGATTCCAGGTGCCCACCAGCTCACTCCTTCAGAACGTAAAACCGCAAAATGAACCTAACGGAGGCACAAAAGGCAGATCCCATCAGGGCCCTAATGAATTTGATGTTTTATTGCTGCTCTTTAAAGGAAACAACTTTTTCTCTTCCTAGAAAATGAAGAAGAGCTCAACCGTCTGCATAGACTTTGTTTCTTTCCCATTCACTGCAGGAGATATTGTTTAGATGAGACCTTCTTCCAGAAGTTCCTGTTCCTATTCTGTGGTGGTGACTGACTTCCTGGTTGCAACTCAGCGCAGACATTCCCTAACTATCCTGTCCCATGTGACGTCCCCCGGGTACTTCAATTCGTCACCTCCCAACCCCAACATACAGATCCTCTTCCTGTTCCAGTCCTCAGGAAATGCTGCACCATCTACCCTCAACCCCCTGGGTGTCTCCAGCCCTCACCCAGCAACTCAGCAACTCCTCCAGGCCCTGCTTCCCACTCACCTGCAGAACCTGGCCTGGCCCCCTGGCCCCCAGTTAAGGCCTCTAACCCACGTGGCTGGAGCAGCCTCCCCAGTGGCCTCTGTGCCTTCCAGTCTGGCCCAGCAGTGCCCCTCAACCCCACCTGTGGTTCACCACCACCATCTCTTCCCGAGAGGCAAACCAGATCACATCCGGTCAAGTCTTTCAGTGGCTCCGGGTGTTGGGACCTGTCTCCGGTCCCTCCTCACCAGCTCTCTGGGGACCAGCCCGAGCCTCGGGCCTGCAGGCTCTCTTCCTTCTATGACTCATATTTGTAGCTCCCTCTGCTCCAACACTCCTGCCTTGCCTTTCCCTTGATCTCCCAGGAGGCTTCAAAGCTCCCCAAGGCTCCCCTCAGGCACTGTCCTCTGCAGGCCCTGCCCCCTACTCACAGCCCCCAGAATCACTGCTGTTCTGGGTCCACCACGGTCCTATTTATTGCCGTCTCCCCTATCAGACCAGGGACTCATTAATGACAGGGGCTGTTTGGTCCCCAGGAACTCAAAGGATTTGAATGCTTAAGAATAGCCCTGGGCCTAAATGCACGCTCCATACCACTTCTAACAGACCTACCGTGTGCCTAAAAGCACCCAGGATAGGCCCGGCTCCCATCAGTGCTAGCTCGATAATTAACAGCACAATAATGCATCAATTCCCAACCAGCTCAACATAATACCCCTTTTCCTTCTGCAGTGCCTATCGTCAGCGCCCACCACACCTCTCATTTCCAACACACTTTCATAAGGCTCAAGTGTTACAATCGCCAATCCTCTCCATGTGACTTTATTCCTTCCCAGGCCCTCTCTAGCACCCTGAATATCCCAGGGGGCTTGCCCACCTTTCTGCCCTCTGCAGACCCCAGCCAAGGTATTCCTGCCACCGCCCGCCAAACCACTCCCCTGAGCCACAGAAACTACCGACTTCTAGCTCCCTCAAGGAACTGAGCCTCTGGATTGTTGGTGACCAAAATGTTGCTCCCCACTACGGCCGGCTAAGGGCTCCCACATTTCCATGAACATGTCCAGTTTGGCCCTCTTTGGCCTTCAACCTCACACCAGCCCCAGTCCCACCCCACGGCTGACATCTCAAAGTCGCTACTCTGGTTGAACCCATGTCTGTGGACCCCCATGGATTCTCTCAAATACCCCCACGCACCCACTAGTGTCGGCACTGGAGGGCAGAGGAGGCAGTCAGCAGACCTTCCCTCACAGCCAGGCTGCCACCCACTAACCCAAGGTGAAACCAACCTTCCCCACACAGATGAGCATTTTTCAAATCCTTCTGTAATCATTCATCAAGCTGACAGTCTAAATCGACCTAAAGGCTTTGAATACATGTGTGCTCCTAGCTGTGTAGACTCTTGATAAGGACATACCAGAACCTGGTAACAGGTGGCCTCTGGGAAGGGGGTCTGAGGCCCAGCGGTGGAGACAGACTTCCTCATCCCTGAAGATCCTCTTATATTTTTGTTTTTTACTATGTGCACGTATGCCCTCACTCCCCTCAGCTCTTCCCCCCTCTCTATATATAATCCTCCCACTTTATATATATATATATATACACACACACATATATATATATAATCCCACACTGGGGAGTGCGCATAAAAAGAGGGACTTACCACTGATTTTTTCTCTTTTTCATTTTCTCCGTCTTTATCTACAAAAGAAATGAAATCAATTTTTAAAGTCAGTTTTAAGTAATTCACTCTTCTTTGTCGTAATTTTGGAAGCCACCACAAAAACAGTAATGTTTATGCTTACTCCCTGGCCTAAAAATATCTTCCAGTGACATCAGAGTCCCTCCACGGGTGGATGGAGGCAGACCCACCACTGCTGTCTACCTCCATGTGACACTGTGCAGCTGCTGCCTGGGTCGGGGTGGCACCTCTGGGCCCCAACTGTGCTCAGCTCACCCCCCCCCCCCCCCCCCCCCCCCCGCTTAGTATATCACACTTTCCATTTTCCACACATTTCATATTTATGACCCTCACATATGGATCCAGCAAGTTAAAACACTGGGCAGCCTCCACTGGGACCCCATGGCATAGTGGTAGGCGGGCATGGGTTTCGGCCCAGGGCTGACACCCTCGGCCCACCCACCACAAAGGTGGTTCTGAGGTGCCACCCAACAGCTCGCGGCCAAAGAACGCTGTAACTTAGCTATTACGGTTTCTGACAGGGGGTCTCCACTCCCAGTGGGAGCAGGAAGGATCCGCGACTAAAGCACCCACCACCCGTTGGGGACTGGTTAACTGCTGCTCCGGGGCCTCTGTCTCCCCCAAGGCCATGAGAATCGGACTTAGAGCGGGACCCGGACGGGAGCAGCCCCCGCTCGCGGGGGGTGGGAGGGTCTTTCTCCTCTCTAGAAGGATCCCCACGGCCCCACCCGCTCGCGGCCCGCTGGCGTCCGGGGCAGCTGACAATGACCGCCCTTGCCCCTCCGCGGCCCCGCAGTCGCCGGGACAAAATCCCGGCGCCTAGGAGTAGTTTCGGGTTCAGGCCGGAGGGCGGGGAGTGAGACCGGCGGCCGCTGAGCGCCAGGCGCCGGCCGCCAGAGATGGAACAGAAAGACGCGTTACCGCGAGGCCAGGCCCGGCGCTGCACCCCCCGCGTCCCTCGGCCCGGGCCGGGGCTCCCAGGCCCCTCGCGCCGCAGCGCCCGGGCGGCCCAGCTCCGCAGCGGTCGCAGCAGCATAACACCGCGGGCGGATCCGACGGCCCGGCTTCCTTCCTACGCAGGTCAGCGCGAGCTCAGCGCACCGCCTCCAACCCCGCGCCGGCCGCCGGGGCGCCGGCTGGGGCCGCTCTCTTAAAGAGACCCTGTCGCATTTCACCGTCTCTCCCGAGAGGGTAAGCAATTCAAGGCCCGGGCTGAGCCGGTTGCAGCCAGGAAATCTTCCCGCTAACGGGACGCTGGCGGAATGAACCCCCGACTTGGCAAAGCTTGGGGGATGGATGGCCAACAATACCCGCAACTGGTTGGTTAATTAATTATTGGAGATTACTTAATTGAGCAGGTGTTCTAACCAGGCACCTGGCACACACTTAGGGTGTCATTTATTCTTCCCAACAATGCTGCAAGTAGATATTG
Source organism: Neomonachus schauinslandi (assembly GCF_002201575.2). Classification (NCBI taxonomy): domain Eukaryota; kingdom Metazoa; phylum Chordata; class Mammalia; order Carnivora; family Phocidae; genus Neomonachus; species Neomonachus schauinslandi. The sequence goes on from NC_058418.1 coordinate 40,310,760, forward strand.
TCACTCCCATAATCCTAGCTGATTATGAGCGAATCCTCCGAAATTTAGGTAACTTGTTTAAAATGATCAGAAGCATTCATTAAGAGGTGAAGCTGGAATTCAAGCCATCTATCTTGCCTCACAGCCTGCACTCTTTCCTCTGAACTTTGACATTTCCAGGTCTAGACTGTAAATGTACTAGATGCCTCAAGAAAGGGTTAAAACAACAACAAAAACAAAACAAAAAACACACAGAAAAAAAACACAGACAAGGGCCCAAAATGGAGTTGCTTATTTAAGCCCCACCCCACCAAACCAAGACTTAATTGTTTTGGCTCTCCCAGAAATGCAAACAGGCCAGTCCATCAGGAATAGCCTGATCAACAATAGTTAAGTAAAATCTGCTTGATAGACTCCTGCCATCCCCTAAAGCAAAGTAACCTTGCCACAAACACCCAGCTTCTTTGCCAGTGTAATTTCCTTGTTCCTGCTTCCTTTTGCCTATGAAAGTTTTTCATTTTGTACGGCTCCTTGGAGAGCCGTATCTGCTAGATTGGATGCTGCCCAAATCAAATCAATTTTTGCTCAAACTCTTAAAATGTTTAATATACCTCAGTTTATCTTTTAACAAAGGCACAACTAATATTCCAACTGAACAGACAACTGGGGGTGGGAAGGAAGCCTGTAAATCTCATCCATAGTCAGGTAGCAAAAATTCAGCCCAGGTGTGAGGTAGATGGGTATATGTAATTCAACAGGCCCAGGCCCTGAAACCTAAGCTGCTGCACTTAGAACTGTGTGGGCATGCCCATTCCAGGGCTTGGGTGGAGGGGTTTCCTACCTCTCCCAGGAGTGCAGGATGCTAGCAGTCACCTCTAGGACAGAAAAGAGGAAGTCATTGGCAAGAGGGTTTACTCAGTCTATAGATTTGCTATCAGAAAGCCACAACCCCATCTGGTGCTTTCTGTATTACCTGCCACAAACACGCCCTCCATAAACTTCAGGATTAAGTTCAACGTTTTTCTGATTTGGGATGAGGCTGTTGGATCAGACTGTGATCCCCTGGGGGCAGAGGCAGGGTATGCGGCCCAGGCCGTTGATTCAGACTGCACATACTATACATCTACTATGTGCCAGACCCTGGGAACCCTGCAGGGAGAGAAGCAGACAAAGGCAGTTCCCTGCTTTTGTGCAATTTATATTTTTAAGATCTATCAGCTAGTGATAAGTGAAGAGAAGGTGATGGTGGCTGCTCTAGAGGGGGTGTCCAAGGGAAATCCTCTCTAAGGAGTTGGTATTTGAGATGCTCATAGTACGGGGTAGCCCTGCAGCCATTCCTGAACACCCCCAACCCCTCCCTGCAACCCCCTCCAGAAGCGCTCCACGACAGGAAAGCCCCTACGGAGAGCTGGAGAGCAGTTGTCTTTGGTGCCTGGAGGGGCGGGGCGGGGCGACGTGCCCCCCGCTAGGTCCGCAGAAATAAAGCAGGCGAACCCCAGGAGCCCGAAAAGCGAGAGCGACAAGCGGCCGGCCCCGGTGAAGCGCATGCGCACGAGCGCGGGCCGCAGTGACCTGCGCATGAGCGCGCGAGGGCGGGAATCCTAGCAGGGCGGCGCGCGGCGGTGGCGGTTGCTATCTCCGCACGAGGCCTGGCAGAGCTGTGAGGCGAGGAGAAGGGGTGAGGGAGAGAAGTAGTGCTGCTGCTGCTGCTGCTGCTGCTGCTGAGTCTGCAGGCATGATGTCGACCCTGAAGCCGAAGCATCGCCCCTTCTGCTTCAGCGTAAAAGGCCACGTGAAGATGCTGCGGCTGGTGAGGCCGGGCCACCGGGTGGGGGCGGTATTGGGGCGTGCTCAGGGGCAGCGGGAGATGGCTCTCAAGTATAAAGAGGAATCCCCTACCTTCTTTTTCAGCTTAGGCCTCCCCAGAGGCACGGCGGTTCACTGTGCACCCCGGGGGCAGAAGGAGAGAAAGAAGGCACTGCCCTGCCCTTCAGGGGTTCACAGACACATTCATAAAGCCAAGTAAGCATGTCTGCAGGAGTGGCCCCCACTTGGACCTGCACACCAGGTACCCAGGTTAGCAGGCCAGTCAGCTGCGCCTGTACCCCGTACAGGACAGCCGGGCTGCCGGCTTCGGGGCGTCAGGCGTGCCGGGCGCGCTGCAGTTAGTTCGGAACAGAGGTCTGGAGAGAATGAGCCATCATTTGGAGGAAGGTGCCCTGGCTAGTTAGAGAAGTGGGGACTGTCACAGGAGACTATGTTGAAGGAACAAAAAAGGGAGGTGGGAGGAGAAGGAAAACATAATTTTTAAATTTTAAGGAGGTGACCTATAGGGGAGGAGATGGAAGTAGTTAAAAGCTACAGGGAAACAATTCCACTTAATATGAGGAAGAACTTTCTATTGGGAAAGTTCCCCAAATTAAGTGGCCACATCACTTGGAAAGGCAGTACATTCCCAAACAGCAGAGGTAACAGGTGTAGATTAGCACCTAGGGAGGATGCTGTAAAAGAGATTCAGACTCAGGTGAGTGCATAGAACAAACTGCATACAAGGTCCCTCACACACCAAAAGTCTGTGATTCTGAGAAATGACTGTAATGTAATACAAGTCACAGTGCATAAGAGAGGTTTAGGAAACTACTCTGGAGTTCAAAGGACAGAAAGATTACTTTGGGTTAGGAGTAAATAATCAGGGAAGAAGTGACCTAAGAGTCTGGAGTTTTATGCCCAGTACTGAAAGCTCTGGAAGAACACTGGAGGAGGAACAAGATCTTGTGAGAAATGTTTAGTTTCAGACATATCAATTCTCTCAACAAACATTTAGAGTATTTAGTTGTATTCTAAGATCTGACTTAGGCCCTGGAACAACAAGAACAAGCAAGACAAAGTCCCTGACTCATGGAGTTCTTCAGTTTAGTCAGAGACAGACCTATGAGCAGATAGCTATAACATGTGGTGAGATGGGGATAGGCCAAAGAGTCTCACATTTAACCAAGGACAAGAGAAAGAGAGGTATCAGGAAACTTCCTAGAGGAACATAGAGTGGGGTCTGAGGGGTAGCCACCTGAGCAAAGACATGGAGGCAAAAAAACAGCATGATTTATGCAGCAAGTTTTAACAAGATGAGCGTTGCCTTATTTTTTTCATGCAACAAATACTTATTGAAAGCCTACCATGTTCCAGGCACTGTTCTAGCCTCTTGGGAACATATCAGTGAACAAAGCAAAGATCCCTGGCCCTCATGGAGTTTACATATTGGGGTGGGAGGGCAGGGGAGACAGACAGTAAACACAATAAATAAATGATGCAGTATTGTAAAAAGTTGTAAGTGCTATGGAACAAGAGACAAGTAAAGCCAGGGAAAGCAGTGTAAGGGGAGGAAGGTTGCAGATTCCAGTAATAGAGTGGTCAGGTTAGGCCTTGTTGAGATGACAGCTGAGCAAAGAGTTGAGTGAGGCTAGGGGGTGAGCTATGAGAATATCTGGAGGAAAAGTGTTTTAAAAAGGAACATACATTACAATGGCCCTATGACAGGAATGTACCTGAAGGGTTCAAGAAAAAGCAAGGAAACCAGTATGACAGGAGTGGAGTGACTGGGGACACAGTGATAGATGAGGAAGGTTTTGAGTAAGGTTGTATATGATCTGACTAACATTTAAAAAAAAAAAAAAAACCAGCTGCTATGTTGACAATAGATTGGTCAGAGGGACAGGAGGGGATTGCTGCAAGGGCAAGGGTAGAACCAAGAGACCAGTTAGAGCTATGGTAATTTGGGCAAGGAGGATAGTGGCTCAGACCAGGGTGTTGGCAGGGTAGCTACAAGAAATGGTCATATTTGGGATATATTTTGAAAGTAGCCCCAACATGATTTGCTGATGAACTGGATGTGGTGTAAGAAAAAGAGAGGAGTCAAGATAACTCCAAAGTCTTTGGCCTAAGCACTGGAAGGATGGAGTTGCCATCCACTGAAAGCCTGTGGGTAAAGCAAATGTAGGAGGAGGACCAGAAGTTCAATTTGAGAATTAAACTTTGGAATTATCCTGTGCATAAACTGGGAAGAAATTCTGCTAGAAAAGAAGACAGGAGCTGAATGATGGAAGGCTGAATACCATGATGAGAGGTAGGCTCTATTCTAAAGATCACAGGGAGCCGCTGAGAAGTGCATTTGCGTTTTAGAAATTATACTGTAATACCTTTGTCGAGGTAGTTCAGGGAAGATACTGAAGGGCAGTAGCTGTAGGGACGAAGAGGAGGGAGTGAGTTCCCAAGATGGTTAGCATTAAATCAGCAGGACCTGATGATCGATCATTTGTGGGGAGTATTAGGAGCACTGATAATAGGTTTCTCGGGTGGGTGATAAGATATATGGTGGTATCACTAATTAAGATAGTGCATACAGGAGGAACAGGCTAGATGAGTTCAGTTTTGGATATGGTGAATTTGAGATTCCTATAGGTCTTCAGATAGAGATTGCAAATGGCTATTTATGTTTGAGATGTTGAGGATTGATCTGTGATAGGAACCCACTTTCGTCGATTGGGTCGTGAACAGAATCTAAAGGAATACCAGCATTTTAAAAGGATGGGTAAAAGGAGAGAAGCCCACCAAGGGAGGATAGCTACAGAGTTGTATAAGAACTAGGAAAAGTGACATGCAAGCCAAAGGAGTAGAAAAATAGGAAAAAGATCGCCAATGGCAGTTAAGCCATGGGAGTCCAATAGGATAAAAACTAAAAAAATGTTCATTAAATTTAGTAATTCTGAAATCATCGATAATCTGAGCAAAAGCAGTTTCCACAGAGTGGTGAAGAAAAGTCTGAGATATTAGGGGGATATTTAAAAGAGAATTGGAGACAAAGGCTAAGAGTAATGATAGAAGAGTTGTAAATAATGGATTGGGGGAGAATCCAATGTGACTGAAATCATAGGAACTTTTAAGAAAATGGATTAATCACCAGTGTCAAATTCCATGGTGCAGAAAGTTTACAGAAGATGGGGACTGAAAAAGTGACCCTAGATTTCATAACCTATGAACTCAAGACTGTGGTTCAATAGAGTAAACGAAGTGGTTTGAGGTGAAATGTTGCTAATTGTAATTATATTAATTATAAAGAATGGCTTATAGAATGGTTATATTAGCTATATAATCAAACTGATGAATTTAGAAGTTTAAAGGTAGGGTATTTTTATACTAAGAAAGTAATTGAAAGAATTATGAATAAGTAGCCCATATAGATTTAAAGTTAAAAAGAGTGTGTAAATGCTACTAGCTGACAGACTGATCAGAAGAGTCGAGCCAGGGAAAACTCTTGACAAAACCATTTTCCAATAACATCAAGATTTTGGATAGAGCTATAACATGACAGCTCCTAAAAACATGATGTTGACAGACTCACTGGGACCCATCAGCTTATTTTTCCTTTAGGTCACTTAACATTTCTGTGTTTTATATCTTCATTTGTAAATGAGGAGATTGGATTAGATTAATTATCTTTTCGGGGTTTTTTTTACTTAAAATATTCATCAATTCTGATTGCATTCTATTTAGGTTAGAGAAAATATGTAAAAAGTGAAGCATCAGAATTGTTGGGAGTTTTTTTTTTCCTTTGTTCCCACATAGGGTTCTTCAGAGAATTGTTTTTCTCTAACAATTTATTTTAAACTTTTCTCCAGTATTTTTCATGGCAACATTCTAAGTTTAAGTTTGACAGTAGATTCCACATTGCTAAGAGTTAAGGCCTGATGAGCAGATGATAAAGAATTATAGCAGTCAGTATACAGATGTTTTTTAAAAGAATTATAGGGAGAAATAGAAAACAGGAATTTCTTGGGGAGCAGGATGAATGGAAGGGGTGTGTGTGTGTGTTTTAAGAGAAGACAACTTGGATATGTTTATAGTATGATGTGGAAAGGAGCCAGTGAGGAGAGATTGAAGGTCTGAGAGAGAAAAGAAGATATGTAGTGGGAAAATACTAAGGGAACAGATATGGGAAGAGATGGTATTAGGTGTACAAGTGGAATAACAGAGAGGGACACCTAGTTCCCTAAAACACAAAGAGAAGGCAACATCCATACATTGTAGTAATTCCTCCTTTGGGTGTGTGTATATATGGCCTAAACCCATTTATTTAGTTACTTTAGAAATTATTTTTACAGCTTAAACTTGCATTCAGTAATCGTTGAATAAATCATGTTTTTTTTATCCTTATAGGCGCTAAATGTGACATCCATGACCTTTTTTATCATTGCACAAGCCCCTGAACCATACATTGTCATCACTGGATTTGAAGTCACTGTTATTTTCTTTTTCATAATTTTATATATACTGAGACTTGATCGATTAATAGACTTTTTATTTTGGCCTTTGCTTGTAAGTGTTCAGTTTTATTGTTAAAATTAACTACTTTTTTCCTGTCATAGTGAGACATTTTAATAAGCTATTCTTTAGTTTTCTTAAGCCTTTAAGAAATGTCTAATAGGCTTAGGAAGGAGGAACTCTACCCACTGCTACTGTATTCTGTATTGTTCCTTAGCAACCACAGAGCATAAATTCTCCTCTGAGCCCCCATCTACCAGTACATGGGACTGACCCTTCTATTAGGAGAATTCCTTAAATGTTGATCTTCTAAAGAAATATAAATTCAAGATCATGGCTAAGAAAATTATAGAGCATTCTTAATCTGTACCTCCCTTTTAAGTACATGTTGATATGGCCTCAAAATTGGGGAAAGAGATGGAAGCAGAGACACAGGTATCCACATCTTGCACATCCTGATCACTAAATGGAAAACCGAAATAATCTGGGAGGCTGAATAAAGCACAATGTTATCTTACTTAAGAATGTCTGTAATCATTAATGCTAAATAACTCATCCGGTACAACCTTATTTAGTAGCATATGAACTTCACCTGCCATACTTATAGCATTGAGAATAACTGCCCAGTGAAGTGCCTAAATGGTTCTGGAAACTGTCAAAATAGGCAAGTTGAAGATGCTAGTTAAGGTGAACGCGTCCCTTCAGCCTGGACTGTTCCCCAGTTCTAGGAAAAATTGAGTGGCTTTACCCCTCTCTCCTCTTCCAAATTTTATCTCCAGTATCCTGTCTCTGTAGGTCTCCCTCCTAAGACCCCCTGCGGCCCTTCCCACTTTTGGCTGGAATGGTACCTGCACTTAAATCTTCCTCGGCTGCACTCCTTTCATCCTCCTGGGTTCCAAAGTGCTGATATCCAAGCTGATAACCCCCATTAAGGAGAGAGGACTGTGGAGCTTTAAGCATGCCTTCAAGTGGTACCCTCTAGAACCACCTTTGAAGGCCAATGGTGCACATATCAAGCTAATCACAAGCTGAAAAAGTCCCAAAAGGAGAAAGCTGGGAAATAGGATCTACCTAGCAACTCTCCAGACTCCTACTTGATCACACTTTTAGAGCTGGACCTGGCTGGAGGGAAGTCTAGGAAAAGAGATCACAACGGCTTAGTCAGTTGGCCCTCAGAGTAGATAATGTCATTTAGTAGCAGAAAGGGCTAAGCTAAATTATTCTAGGGTTTTCTTCAAAGACATGAGGTCTATATCCTCTTGACTCAAAAAGTTATATAGTTGCTCTTCATATTCTGCTTTCCAAGGTTAATAAAACTAACACATTTTAGTATAATTTTCTGGAGCTTATTACATGTTGCCATAATAAACTTGGAGCCCTAAGCTTAACAGAATACACTGGGAGAGAGGGTGGTCTATGTGTAGACTGAAATTTAGTCTCCAAATCTCTGAGGATCAAACTTTGCTGATATTGTAATCTCTGAGAAATGGTGCTATATGGTCAACTACGGGATTATTCCATTATGAAACCCAGATTCCTCTCTGTTCTTGATCTAATGGAATCATTTATTAAGTGTTCAGTGTCTGCTAATCCTAGCTTCCGTAATGGGTTCTTTGATAAAACACAAACCATATACCTGTGAAATTTTCAATATAGCCAGGAAGCAAGACAGATGAGCAATTCAGTGTAATAGATGTTGGGATAGATGCATACCCAGGAGAGTGTGGAGGCACTGGGTTGGGGTGGGGGGGCAAGAGTGGAGGCTTGGGAGGCAGTAGGGGGTCAGAGCATGCAAGGCTTTATATGCCATGCATTTTAAACCAATTGCATGGGAAGCTTTTAGGGGTTTTTAAGTAGGAGAGTGACATTAGCAGCTTACAGTTTAGGAAACTGTATAATAATGGCTTAAAGAGGAACAAAACTAGAGGTAGGTCTCAGAGACCACTTAAAACTTTGTTTCTGTAATCCAGGCATGAAAATTATAAAGGCCTGAAATACGGTCATAACAGTAACTAGAGAGAAAGGGGTGAATGGGTAGAATTGATAGGACTAGGTAAATAAGAATTAAGAATACCTGCCATTTAAATATCTTGAGATGATAATGAGATAGGAAGTACAGAAAGAAGAATAGGTTTAAGGAAGGGTCAGGGAGAGGAATGCAGTAAGTTCAGTTGAGAAATACTGGGTTTTAGTTGCTTATGGAATATTCAGATAGAAATGTTCAGAACAGGTCTGAAGCTCAGGAGAGTGAGAAGTTAAAGCTGCAGCTTTGGAAATCATCACCTTGTGATGGTAGATGAGCTCTGGGACTGGCCTAAATGGCACGGAGAAAGTGGAGAGCAAACTGAAGGTAAAACTGGGAAACGCCAACATATGGGGTGAAAAGGAGGAGGAGCCAGAGAAAGGCAGGAGAGGATGCAAGGGAGACCCGTGTCACAGAAGGTAAGAGAGGAAAACACCTCAAAAAGGAGTGGTGAATACTGTCACATGTAAAGAGAGAAAAATAAGCCCTGGAAAAAATATATATTCACAGGCTGTGTTACTAGAGGCCCCCTTTACCAGAGCGGTGTGCCTCGAGTGGGCAGGTGACCGGAAAGCTGAGGGAATGGTTAGACTGAGCAGGGCAAGAGAGACAACTATAATTAGAGGGGCCAAAGAGTTGAGGAAAGCTGCCAGGGACAAAGAAAGGTCATGAAGAGAATAAGGTTCCTGCAGAGTGGTGCATGGGAATGGGAGCCGGAGCACAGCCCTGGAGAAGCTGCCTGGGGCTCTTCGACTGTAACAAAAGTGAAGCATACGGGTGCCTGGGTGGCTCAGACGGTTAAGCGTCTGCCTTCGGCTCAGGTCATGATCCCAGGGTCCTGGGATCGAGTCCCGCATCGGGCTTCCTGCTCCTTGGGAGCCTGCTTCTCCCTCTGCCTCTCTCTCTCTGTCTCTCATGAATAAATAAATAAAATATTTTTTTTAAAAAAGTGAAGCATACAAAGATGGCTGAGGATTTCAATTAATGTGTCAGTGGGGAAAGGTAACTTCTGCCTCATGGCCACTGTCTTCACTGATGAGGAAAGGGCGTGGTCATCCACATTCAGACGTATTATGTTTATCACGGTCCCAAACCTGCAGTGACTGTCTGTAGTGCAGGCCTTCTCTGACTGTTCCCCTCAAGTGTTCCAGTGAAAGAAAGCACAGTGAGCCAACGCAGGGCTCTGCAGTGGTATCCAAGTACAGGCACAAAATTTCTTGAAATCTCCTTTTTTGTTGTTTTGGTAATTAACATTCTACTCCATGGTATATTGATGTTTGGTTTTCATTATAAAAACGATGTTTTTTTTTTTAATTTTTTTTTTTTAAGATTTTATTTATTTGAGAGAGAGAGAGAATGAGAGACAGAGAGCATGAGAGGAGGAGGGTCAGAGGGAGAAGCAGACTCCCTGCCGAGCAGGGAGCCCAATGCAGGACTCGATCCCAGGACCCAGAGATCATGACCTGAGCCGAAGTCAGATGCGCAGCTGACTGAGCCACCCAGGTGCCCCTCAATACATTTTCATAGAATGAATGAGGTAATGAATTAGTGAAGAGAATTTCAGAGAGCCTAGTTTCCAGCTGTCCTTTGGCTTTGTTGACTGAAGTTGCCACAGAGTATATGGCTGGTCTCTATGGACTTCAGTTCCACTTCTATCTGCCTGAACAGACTTTTATGATGCTGTTATGACTTTTACTATTCACATGCTATGACCCAGAAAATTATTTTTTTTTAAAGATTTTATTTATTTATTTGAGAGAGAGAATGAGAGAGAGAGCACATGAGAGAGGGGAGGGTCAGAGGGAGAAGCAGACTCCCCGCTGAGCAGGGAGCCCGATGCGGGACTCGATCCAGGGACTCCAGGATCATGACCTGAGCCGAAGGCAGTCGCTTAACCAACTGAGCCACCCAGTCGCCCAAAAAACGATGTTTTAAATAGGGTCACTGATATTTCAGGATAGGTGCATCCTTTTCTCTCCTGTAGTCGTCTGCACTTCCTAGAACACCACTTTTACCTAAAGCCATTCATACACACTTACCTGAATTAATCACAGGAGGCAGGACTGTCCGAAGCAGAGGTGTGGCTTGCCTTGAAGCAGAGCAAAATATCCAACACAGAGGAACATTAACCCAGGACAGTCTCAATATTTCTCGCAAATGAGAGCTTTTTTTCTTTCTACATGAATCTAATCTTGCCTGTCCCCATTGAACCTCTTCCTATTTTTATTTTTTATTTTTTTTATTTTTGAGAGACTGAGAGTGTATGAATGGTGGGGGGGGAGGAGGGAGAAGGCAGAGGGAGAGAATCTGAAGCTGACTCTGAGCTGAGCACGAAGCCACCAACTTGGGGCTCAATCTCAGGACTCTGAAATCATGACCTGAGCTGAAATCAAGAGTTGAATGCTCAACCGATTGAGCCACTTATGTGCCCCTATTTTCTTTTTAATAACCACATTTTTAAGTTAACCAGGAGTTTGAAGTCTGATATTTCTGTTAACAATACCTTCCGGCCTACAGATATTTGTAAACAGATATAAACCATTCCAGAATAAAGATGATTTACCTTTCTCACACTATACATCCATTCATAATATAAGTTGCACCCCCTAAAGCCATTGTTCAGGAGGCAAATGTTTTGTTCCTAGAAGTTATTAAATGAGGGGCGCCTGGGTGGCTCAGTTGGTTAAGCGACTGCCTTCGGCTCAGGTCATGATCCTGGAGTCCCGGGATCGAGTCCCGCATCGGGCTCCCTGCTCAGCAGGGAGTCTGCTTCTCCCTCTGACCCTCCTCCCTCTCATGCTCTCTGTCTCTCATTCTCTCTCTCTCAAATAAATAAAATCTTTTAAAAAAAAACAAAAAAAGAAATTATTAAATGAATGAGCTACATCATCTGAAATAATAGTATAATCAGTCAGCCATTGCATGCAGATGTAGGAAAGTTTTTTCCTGAAAATTACCATTGTCTGCCAAGTGTGTGCAGCTTTTTTATTAATTGCATTTTAGTAACATTATAAAGTTGTTTGATTTACAGTGTAAAGTACTCCACATTTTCTCTTAGCATTCTGACTTTCCAGTGTACAATTCTATCATAAACCTTCCACACAATACATCATCCATTCCCCCAACCAGATGCGTTCTCCCTCCAACTATATTTAAATAAAAAAGAAATGTCTAAGTAATTAAACGATTAGTATATCATAGGTTAAGAGACACACTAGGCATCACTGTAGACCAAATACAATATAGGTGTCATTTTACTGTGGCAGTTGGATTTCAAAAAAAAAACAAAAACTAAATTTGTTTAATAAGATGGAACTTTCAAAATCTCTAAGCAGCTGATTCGTTTTCTGGCAGTCTTCATGTAAAGCTTACCTTTCTATTCTGTGTTTTAGGATATTATCAACTCAATGGTAGCAGTAGTATTCATGATAATCGTATCTGTGTTGGCACTGTTACCAGAAACCACAACATTTATAGTCCTTGGAGGGGTAAGTGGAGGTCTTTCTGATTTCTTGCTTTAGGTTTCATTAGTATTCACATTTACCTGAAAAACAGATTATAAGAACAGAAATCTACACTGTATTCATCCCTGGGTTTCCTAGGCCAGTGTATGGTCCCCAGTGGCTTAATATTCTTTTGTGTGAGTACATGTCCTGATTAATCTGAAGGAATATGATTTCACCCTAAAACAGAAGTTAACCAAATAATAGTTCCTCTATGTTCCGCATCAACATGTAGAGCTAGACTAGACTGAGAAAAGCTACTGGAATCTGTTAAACTTAGCTCTGAGATACCTGATATCAAGCAAAAGACCATGGATGAGTTTCATAGCTCTCCCTTTTAAAGAAAAGATACATACTACTTGTTAAAGTGAGACAGATTGCTCTGAACTCAGTTATTCTTTGTCCAGAGCTTTCTTCAGATAGAATATAATACAAGATGTCTCGTGATAAGGTTGTAGGAAACCTTATAAGTAAAAGATTTGTTTTGAACATTGCTTGAAGAGAAGCAAGCCAGTTCAATCAGAATTTATCCTGGAAGGCAAGCCAAAATAAACAAGAGTCAAATAATTGAATTTTAGTTCCATCTGATTCTCTTCTGAGATTTCTTATAGGAGGTTCAAAATCATTTGGCTTTTCTAGATTCTTTTTTTTTTTAAAAGATTTTATTTATTTATTTGAGAGAGACAATGAGATAGAGAGAGCATGAGAGGGGGGAGGGTCAGAGGGAGAAGCAGACTCCCTGCTGAGCAGGGAGCCCGATGCGGGACTCGATCCCGGGACTCCAGGATCATGACCTGAGCCGAAGGCAGTCGCTTAACCAACTGAGCCACCCAGGTGCCCTGGCTTTTCTAGATTCTGACCTAGAGATGTGAATCAGAAAGATCTTAAATAAATCTCCCTCCTACTTCCTCGTCTTTCCATAGTATGGGCCACTTAGGAGAACTAACCATTCTCAGACAGTCATGTATGTCACAATCCATGGTTTTTCATCTCCTTACTAAGCCCCAAGCAACTTCATGGGGGATGAGAATTATTCTAGAAATAAGATAGTGCTATAACAGCAGTTTCCCCCAGTTATCTTTAAAGATAATCTTATCCCGGGACTCCTGGGTGGCTTAGTCAGTTAAGCATCCGACTCTTGGTTTCCGCTCAGGTAATGATCTCAGGGTCCTGGGATGAAGCCTTATGTCAGGCTCTGCACTCAGCAGGGAGTCTGCTTGAGGAGTCTCTCGCTCTCCCTCTACCCCTCCCCCTCAAAATAAATAAATATTTTTTTTAAACTTATAAACAAAAAATAATAATCTTATCCCTCTACTATGGAGAAAGAGGGACAAGGCATAGGATTTACAGTTGACCCTTGAACAACATCGACTCCCCACACAGCTGAAACTTTTTAAACTCTGACTTCCCAAAAACTTAACTACTAGTAGCCTACTATTGACAAGAAGCACCAAAAACATAAACAGTTAACACATGTTTTCTATATCATATGTATTATATACTGTATCTTACAATAAAGTAAGCTAGAGAAAAGAAAATGTTATTAAGAAAATCATAAGGAGGAGAAAATACATTTATAGTACTGTACTACTATATTTATCGAAAAAAATCCATGTGTTAAGTGGACCTATGCAGTTCAAACCCATGTTGTTCAAAAGTCAGTGGTGCTTTTATTCACTTATTCATTCACTGATTCATTGTTTACAAAGGTGCACTTTAGCAGATGCTGACAAAGTATAGAGTTGTGCTGTCCCATGCAGTAGTCATTAGTACATGTGGCTACTGAGCACTGGAAATGTGGCTGGTCTGATTGAGATGAGCTATACATGTAAAATACATACTGGATTTCAAAGACTTACCAAAAAATGTATATTATTTCATAATAACTTTATTATATTGATAACAAATTAAAATTATATTTTGGATATACTAGGTTAAACAAAGTATGTTATTAAAATTAATTTCACTTGTTTTTTCTTTTTAATGTGGCTATTAGAAAAAACTATGTGGCTTACATTGGTGACTCACATTCTATTTCTTTTGGACAGCACTGGACTAGAACGTGAGTCTACCCTAACCTCAGATTGCTTAGAGCCTAATACAGGGAAGAGAAATGTAAACAGCTGTATCTGAGCTATTGACAGAGTACTACAGGGCACAGAAAAGAGGAAGCAACTACCTCGCTCTGGCAGTGGAAACTCAGCTTGCCAGGAGTAAAGGGGAGATGAGGGGGATGGTTCCAGGAACCATCAACATGCAGAGTACCAGAGTCATGGAAGGATAGGTAGGAAGTACTCAGTGTGGTCAGAACCTAAGCAGCTGAGTTTGAGATTCAGGATGGAAAATGGAGTGGTATCTAGAGCCAAGAGGCCAGACTTCCTGGCCATTGGACGGAAATGACCAAATAGCATGTAAGGAATGATATCCCTCTTTTCCAGCCCAGGCACCAGCTCTCAAATAGCCATCAGAGTACCTAAAGACCAAGTTCTAGTTTATTCCCTTTACCTTATTTTTTTTCCCCTGAGGCCTATTTAGAATCCCACCCTTTAAGTGGATGTAGCCCCAGCCTTTAAGAGTTCACTTTGGATCATCTTACCACTCCAGTTCTCTAAAGTGTTTATCACAGCTACTGTTGCTTTGGTTTAATCTTGAGCTGCTGTTAACTTTGGTCCTCCAGTAGAGTTTGTAGTAAGAAAGGCAGTTGAACATTGCCGGTAGAAACGTTGATTGATAACTAAGTATCTTCCGTAGGGCTTTAAATCATACATGGGGGGAGCAAGTCAAGAGATTCAGGCAAGTATTTGAGAGCCCACACCACTTCAGTATTATTTCTGCTCACCTAAGTTATCTTTTCCCTTTTTCTAGGCAGGTATTGGGAAAACTTGGGAATGAGAATGAAATGATCTCTGAAGTCTCTTCCCATTTTAGTATTAGGTGGAAGCGGCCCTGGCAGGAGAGGAAGCCAGTGGGTAGACCACTTAAAACCTGTGTGAGTGACCAAACTCCAGACCGTGGCCACCACAGTGACAAAGTGTGTTTGTTTCCAGGTGTTTGGACTCCTGACAGCAGTGTGCTGTATTGCCGACGGGGTCCTTATTTACCGGAAGCTTCTATTTAATCCAAGTGGTCCTTATCAGAAACGCGCTATTCATGACAAAATATAAGTTTTGTAATTTTATATTACTTTTTAGTTGATGCTAAGTATTAAATATATTAAATATATTTATTCCTCCCCATATTTCCTGTAGTTGTTCTCATTTTAATCTCAGTATGGGAACTGGAAGAAGAGATGTGGGAACTATGTGCCCAGCGCTCCCATACGGTCATTTCCAAGTCAGCTCTGATCCTGATCTGATTGGGTTTTCCTCATCCTGGGCCTGGGTGGCAGAGAAGAATGCACCTGGCCCGCCCTAAATGGTCTCCAGAGAGTCCCCTTCCTAGTTGGCTGGCAGCATGGAGGGGTGGAGTTGCAGGGATAATGAGTTCCCAGGCTAGGCAGTGGCATCTCATCCCAAATGGCGACAAGGGTGCCTGGAGGGCCAGCTTTGTCCGTGGGCAGCGAGAGCTGGGTGCGCGCGAGGGACAGGAGGCCGGCAGCCGTTGGGGCACGCCGCTGGTTCCCAGGGTCCAGCCTGCCGGCGGCGGCAACCTCAAAACGGCAGGGCCAGCCTGAGACAGCCAGGCCCCGGGGCCCACCATAGATGCCAAAACCACGAGGACCCCCACAGGGAGCATGGAACAGCAGCAGCGTCCCGCACGCCCAGGGGCTGCCGCAGCTCCGGGGACACCCTCACGCTCAGCTCCCGCACGCCCAGGGGCTGCCGCAGCTCCGGGGACACCCTCACGCTCAGGACCGTCCGCGCAACCCAGGAACGTAGCACCCGGTGCGCCGCAAGGTGCAACCTCAAGGACACCCACCCAGGCGCCCAAGAGCGAATCGGAGAAGGCCGCCATCCAAAAGCGTGCTGAAGGACGGGCCCTAGTCCCGCTCCAATTCAGGGACAGCTTCAAGCATTTTTTCTTCTCGCCCACGGGGATGTTGAAGATCTTCAGGCTGGTGAGCAGAGAGAGCTGGTGATGCAGGGTGGGTGCGGCCTCGGGGAGTGAGTCCCAGGGGGCGCCAACTCCCAAAAGCTTCCCGACTTCCCTACTTCCCTTTGCCAGCCAGTTTGTTCTGCCTCATCTTTCCTCCCTTCTCACCTTGCTCCTCCCCACACTCAACCGTTACTACTAAACCAGCACTGTTTTTCCTGTCTTACTTTGTATTTCTCAGGTTTTCCCTCACAAAGGGAATTAGGGAAGCAGTGAAGAGCAGAAATGTATAAATTAGCAAACAAAAATAATTGAATTGACCAAAATTGATAAACCAATGGCTAGTATAATAGGGGGAAAAAAGGGTGAAAAGAGAACATATATTTAGACACCAGACAGGGAAAATAATCACAAAGGATGAAGAAACTGAGGATCCCCAAGAGTACTTTACAAAACAAATAAACCTAACTGAAAGAAATAGTTTATTTTCTAGGAAAATATAATTACCAAAACTAACCCCAGAATAGAGAAAACCCTAACCAGACCAATGTAAACACAAGAAAATGAGAACTAATCAAATGAGTATCTTTCAAAAATTTATCAGGGCCAGACTTTTTTACACATTAACTCTTTCAAACTTCCATGGGATGTAATTCTGATACTATTGAAACTTTTTCAAAGAATGGAGAAAGAAGCAGCCCTTCTGAATTATTTTTTCAAAGTAGTATACCACTGATACCAAAACCTGACCAAGTCAGAAAAAGAAAATAGAAATCTCACTTGTATCAAAGCAACAAGTATTAATATATTAGCAGAAAATATTCAGTACTTTTTAAAAAATACATCATGATGATGCAGTATTAGGACTCTATTAAAATAACCAACAATAGGGCACCTGAGTGTCTCAGTTGGTTAAGCGACTGCCTTTGGCTCAGGTCATGATCCTGGCTGGAGTCCCTGGATTGAGTTCCGCATTGAGCTCCCTGCTCGGCAGGGAGTCTGGTTCTCCCTCTGACCCTAACCCCTCTCAGGTGCTCTCTCTCATTCTCTCTCTCTCTCAAATAAATAAATAAAATCTTTAAAAAAAATAAAATAACCAAAAATATAGGTAAAAGGAGAACAAATTAGGAGACTATATCAAATAAGGAAAAGAATACATTTGACAAAATTCAACATTCATCTCTGATTGCAAAAAAAAAGAGATCCATAAAATAGAAATACATAGATATTTTATCGACATTATAAAAATAAACCCCAAAGTCAGCATCATATATAATTAAGCATTAGAAGTATTCCCATTAAATGAGGAACAAAGAGGATGCCCTCATCAATACCATTATTCAGTATTTTTCTAGAACTGCTAATCATCACAATTAGGAAAAATAAGTAACAGTTGAAAAGATGAGGCAAAATATATCATTTTTTCAGCTGATATCACTGCCTAAAAAACTCAAAATCAACTGTGAAACAAGTTAGAACAAGATAATTTCTACTAACTCATTAGTAGAAATGAACAAACAAGCATTTAAAATAGAAGAAAATATTTCTCTTTACAACAGCAATCAAAATGGTAAACTAAGATTAAATGAAATAAATTTGAAAGACCTATATCAAGAAAACTCAAAAAACTCAGATTATTTCAAAACTACTAAAAATAACTGGAAAGATATACTTTGTTCTTGAATAGTAAAAGTAAATCTTTTAATCTTTCAAAATTAGAAGCTAAATGAAATCCCAATTAAAATACCAACAGGCTGGGGCACCTGGGTGGCTCAGTTGGTTAAGCGTCTGCCTTCGGCTCAGGTCATGATCCCAGGGTCCTGGGATCAAGCCCCACATCGGGCCCCCTGCTCGGCAGAAAGCCTGCTCCCCCTGCTTATGTTCCCTCTCTCGCTGTCTCTCTCTCTGTCAAATAAATAAATAAAATCTTTAAAAAATAAATCAATAAAATAAAATAAAAAGCCAACAGGCTTAGCTTGGGGAACTTGACCAAGATAAACATGGGAGACACATACAATCTGAGGATGAGCACTGAAAGGGGGACTATGTCAGACAATAATATAAAATAAATTGCCTATAATTGCAGAAGTACTAGAGAAGAAATCAGCACCTCAATGGAAGAGGATAGTCTCAAAAGAAACCCAAATACACCTGGGAATTTAGTACATGATAAAGTTTGGATTTCAGATGAGCGGGGAAAATACTGGTGTTTCACAATAAATGATGTTGGGATAATCAGCACTGTTTAGAAAAAAAGAAAACTGGAGCTCTACCTCTTTCTATCAAAATCAGTATATATTTATTCTACTTGTATATACTTCTTTCCAGTATGAAATAAACATTGTGAACAGTAGTTACTTTTCAGGAGATAGACTAGTGTTGGGTTGAGGGAGAAGAAAGAGACTGGAGTTCTTTTTCTTTTTTTTTTTTTTTTAAAGATTTTATTTATTTATTTGACAGAGAGAGACAGAGCACAAGCAGGGGGAGCAGCAGAGGGAGAGGGAGAAGCAGGCTCTCCGCTGAGCAGGGAGCCCGATGCGGGACTCGATCCCAGGACCCTGGGATCATGACCTGAGCCAAAGGCAGACGCTTAACCGCTGAGCTACCCAGGTGCCCCAGACTGGAGTTATTTTTCATTCTTCTATACTTAATGTGCACTTTTATTATTTCCGTGTATTATTTCATTTCTTCGAAATAGGAGAAATTTTACAAATAAAATGTCTGTACAAAACAATACAGGCAAGTGCAATATAATCAGATTACATTCTAACAGTTTATGGGTTTGCTTTGTTTTTTCCTAGCCTGTGTGCATTAAAATAAATCCTGTTTCTTTTATTGCAGGGTCTTCTCATAGGAGCATTAGTTTGTTTTGTCATTGCCAGAGCCAATGAGCCGTTTATAGCCATCACAGTTCTGGAAATCTGCATCGTTCTTTTTTTTATTCTAATATATATGCTAACCCTTCAGCACTTGCTGGTTAATTTAGATTGGCCCTTACTTGTAAGTGTTTATTTTCATAATTCAAATATAAGCTTTGCCCTCGGTCCCAGAGTAAAGTCTCTCCTCAAGTGAAAGCAAAAGAGCTATCTCTCTGGACAAGAACATAACTGAGCTGTGACAGGGTGTTGCCCTAGTCCTAGGGGAGAAACTAGCCTAACACCCAGAAAGATTCCTTGGACACTTCTGTCCATAGCACAACCAACACACACACCTGCTTCCATCTCATTATGGCACTAAACACATGGTACTTTGCAGCTTGTCCTAAAGAAAATTTCAGGTAGTATATTCAGTAGGTAAACACACTTCTCATCCATTGCTTGTAAAACAGCACATGCTTCTACTTTTCAAACAGTAGCTATTCTAACATTATAAACATTTCCTCCCCTGCATAAGCAAGAGTTGGCATGGCGAAGTTGTAGAAAATTGTCACCCACACCCTGAAAGATTGCAGGAGTCAATCTTTTCATGGATATTAAGGGTCCATACTCCCAAAGAGGTGCCACATGGTGGAGTATTCAAGAAAAGACATTGCATTGCCTTATTTAGTAGCTTTTTCCAGAACTTCATATTCTTTACCAACTGAAAAATTCCTGAAGCTAATCCCTCAGGTCTCAGAGAAATCCTATTTATTGTGGAGCCTGAGGTTCTGTATCCTTGCAGACTGGAGAACTACTGTTCTGTCCAGATACAGACATGGGCCCACTTCCTGGCCCTGGCACCTTCCTAGCTGTGTGAACTTTAGCCTCAGTTTCCCCATCTAGGAAATTCAGCAAAGGAAAAGGGTGATCATAATAACTACCCCATAGGGTTCCTGCAACACTTAAATGTGTTTAAAGCAAATAGCACAATGCTCAGCACAAAGCAAAAGCAAACATTCACTTACAAAGTGTCCATCAGACCCCATAAAGTAGTTAGATGGCTTTTACCATTTTATCTTGCACTGTGAACAATCCTAACTCAGAGGTCAGGCCTCTCCCACATCCCACTTCCTTACAGTACCTTTTTCTAACCTTAAGGTAGGATTGGTTGCTATTGAGCTAAACTCAAAATACATTCTTGAAGCGTGTGAGGGATTTTCTAAAAAAGCTGCTGAGCTCTCTTTATCCCACAGAGTGCAGAGCAACAGGAAGCAGACAAAGCCAAATATGAGCAAGTCTAATTGGACATATGGAAGACCCTCTTAGTTATGGAGAGCTATAAGGATAAAGAGGTTTCTGAGGGGAAACTAAAATCTCTATCCGTGGAGATTTTCAAGAACGGAAGGTAAATGAACCGTTTTGAGCACACAGTATGTGCCAGATACTTTTTCATATGTGTTGCCTTATTTAATCCTCACAACAACCCAGTGTGGTTATAGTTTAGCAGATGAGAAGACCTGATGAAAGAGATGAAGTTGCTCATGGCCATAGGCAGTCACTTGGAAACTCAGGCCTGGCTCTAACCCAAACTCCTTCCAGAGTTTTTGCCCTATTGCCTTACAATGGTTTCTCTGTCTCCATCCTCCCTTCATTGTTATCCTCCTCGGATTCTCTAAATTTTATGTTCTCTGTATCTTCTCCTGTCTCCTCGTGGTTTCCTTAAAATATAGAGCTAGAGATGAACAGATTAGCCTGGAGGGCGGGTACAGGTCCTTAGGGTAGGTGACTGAGGGCACCACAGCACCAAGGTCAGCTGTGGACTAGAGCCCTCTGAGGAAAGGTCCACTGCTATAAAGCTGGAGGGCTGGATGGAGCCTCAAGGCACCATGCTTTGATGTAGGGTCCGGGGAGAATATCTAGGAAGTGTCTCAGACAAAGGCAAGAACTGGGGGCTCCTAAGAATGAACCAGAAAGGTCCTATGAGAGGAACTGTTCTCACAGTGGTCACAGACAGCTCAGGCCAACTTTTGTAGAATTGCAGGCCTTCGGTCAACTCTGATAAAACCAGGCCCCCTTTAGCTACCTCTATCCTTGGGTCAGAGCATTCTCTTCCCTTTGGATGACTATAGGAGCCCCAAAGCGTGATTCACATGGACGTGCCTGCTGAGCTCCCAGGAGCTCCACAGTTGGAAAACTATGAAGGTTGCTCAGTTATTCTGAGGCACAACTGACTAGCAGCACATATAACCAAGCAGCCACATACTAACCAACACAGTTGGTCAGATGGTGTGTGATCTAATGGATTTGGAAGGTTTTTTAAAAGACCCATCAGGGCGCCTGGGTGGCTCAGTTGGTTAAGCGACTGCCTTCGGCTCAGGTCATGATCCTGGAGTCCCGGGATCGAGTCCCACATCAGGCTCCCTGCTTGGCGGGGAGTCTGCTTCTCCCTCTGACTCTCCCCCCCTCATGCTCTCTCTCTCATTCTCTCTCTCTCTCTCAAATAAATAAATAAAATCTTTAAAAAAAAAAAAGACCCATCAAAAAAGGATCCAAAACTGTGTTCTCCTATCCTGTCCCTTCCTTTCTAGTCTTCTCTTCCAGATTCCGTAAGGTGAAGGACGTGTACATATGAGATTGTTCAGAAGGGTAGTTCCACTGGGTGGTAACAGGAAGGCCTTGGCAGGGGAGGCATTGTGCTGGATTAGGGAGAGTTTGGGTGCCTAGGAGAGGGCTGCTTGTCACTTCAGAGAGTAGGTGGACTTGGAGATGTGTTGGCATCATGCTGCAGAAGTCCCCTGGGACCCAGTGGGACGGGGGAAAGCCAAAGAACACAGACTGTCCCTGTTTTAGGGCTCTGTACAGGCTCGAGGACCCACCCACACACTGGAGGCATCCAGCATGCACAGCCCCTCTCTCCTGGCAAGATGGTTTGTGCCCCCAAGGTAGAGCATTAGGGTAAGGAGTACTGATTTTAAGTGGCGGTTTCCTTAAAGGCTCCCAGGAGTACAGAGTTCCTTATTCCTCTGTTCCCATTTTTGTCTGGCAAGGGGCTAATGATGAAAACTCCCAGCAGGGAAATAGAAAGTTTGATAAATCAGGGCTTCAGATGCTCAGCAGAGAGCTGAGCCTCACGTACAGACCTGCTGAGATCTATGGACTCTGGGACCATATTTTGGCAAGGCCTCCTTCTCTGGGGAGATGATGGAGCCTGGGCTGGGGGATCCATACTCCAGTCTCAAGTGCATCTTCTTGCTTCTGTGAAGACTATGCCAGTGACTCTGATACCCATGGGTCCACCTCTCAGCCAGCCCTTGACTTGGTATCCTGGGCCTGCATCACATCTAGTGAGGATACAGCTTTCCTTAGCCCACCCATGGTGGGGTCACTGTCTTCATTTCTAGACTTCATTATCAATTTTACCCATGAATCTAGTGTCATCTGTCAAAATACCCAAGGAAAGTATGAATTGTAATTATCTTCTGAATAGCCCATATTTTTAACACTCCTACATTATAAAAAATATTATCCAATATGGTCAGAGAAACAGTTCTGATCAAGCAGATGTTTTTGCCAATAGAAAGCAATTTAAAAAAAAAAGAACATATTAAACATTTTAAACAAAAACTCTACAGAAGTGATGATTCCCAAACTACCAGCAATATCTTTACATTTATAAAGAGGAAGTGTCAGCTTTAGAATGTCCCCCTTCAAATAAGATTAATGAAAAACCACAGTTCTGGTCATCTCTGATCAGGCTATGTCACATGTTTGGAGAACTCCAGGCAGAAATGGAATCAGTGGGAGTTGCAGCTAGCTGAATACTATATAATGTTTATTATCTATAAATTCTTGTTACAAATACCACATTTTGTGAAACAAATTGTAAATGTTCAAATTTTTTTCTAATATTCAGTGATTTTTAAAAATAAGCATTCACCATTAAAGCATCTTTTTCTTTCCCAGTTAAAATTCTACACTAGTTTATCTCAGCAATTTGGGTGCTTTACGGAAAAATAACAGTCAAGTAACAAATCCATCTCTCAGTTTAGTCAGAGGAGGCTACCTGAGTCAATAGGGTATTTAGTCAAGGGGGAAAGAAAAAGATGGTAAGTAAAGATGGCACATGACAAGGCTCAGCTGCAATTTTACTCCATCAGGAAGAAAATATCTCTCACTACCCTCCCCCCCCCCCCCCCCCCCCGCCAAAGATGAGGCCAACAACAATGATGTGTCTAAGGCAAAAGATCTGCCAGGGGAGGGGGGTGGTGTAGCACGGAGAAGGCCTCTGGACACTCAAGTCAGGCTGCAGAGGGTCCTAGCCACTTACTGGCTGAGCAACCCCAAGCATGTTCCTTTAGCCATCTGTAAATTGAGGATAAGGATAATTTGTTGTGAGAATCAAATGAGATTAACACCCTGGCACAGTATGTGACACACAGGAAGTGCTCAAGAAGTGTGATCTATGAGAGAATGTTAGATATAAGGCAAACATTAGCTCCAAAGGACAGTTCAGGAGAGCACTTCCTTGTGAGCAAGGACCAGAGTAAATTACAGTAAGGACAGAGTAAACGAACATCTAGTATTCCAGTGAGGAGATGGAATTATGACAGGGAGTCAACGATTGGCTAGCGAAGCCTCGTCTACAGTTGATTTATTAGTATTATCATTATTCATTGGCTTTCATCTAAATTCTCAACCACCTATGGCCACAGCTAGTTAATTTTTGTTTTAAAAAGTTTACATCCTATTTCTTAGTTGTAAGAGTCCTTGTTCACACTTTTTTACTATCTTGGTTTACATAATCCTAAAGGACTAAGCTTCTTGCAAAACTGTAAACCGCTGTACCTGCCCTACTGTGGGCAGACTTTTCATTCAGCCCACAGAACCCAGCTGGATCTTACTTCTAACCCTCACCAGCCCTGCTCCTTGCCCCCCCAGTGTTACCCACCAGGTGTCCAAATAATTAGTGCCCCTCCATGAGGCAAGTCACATTCCATGATAAGGATAGGACTCCTTGCTCAGCAATCTCAATGGGAAGAACACCTGAAGTTTGCAGAAAGTTTACCAACTGTGTACATTTTGAAGGCAGATATCGCAAGTGCACATTCTGATGCACTCATGACCCACTCGATGCCAGGCACTTATCTGGTATTTTCAGATTCATTATACCATTTAATCCTCAGATCAACCCAATGAATCCCAATCACTATCCCCATATTTAAAATGAACATGTTGATACAGAGGGATGATAAAACATGCCCCAGGTCACACATCTAGGAATTGGCAGGCCAGAAGAGTTCATCAACAAAATACACTCCCACTGTACACGTCCCATACCATTTTGACCCTCCGTGACCCATTATCCACAGAAAATGCCCAAGATGGATGCTGCACTTCCAACCTAGGGGGATGATGGGAGGCAACAGTAAGAGGAGTTCTGACTCCCCTCCTTGGCAGATACCCAATCTTAGGCAATTTAATAAACCTCTCTAAGCCTCTGCTATGTCCTCTTAAAACAGGGATCATAACAATACTGACTCTGGAGGGTGTTTGTGAGGGTTAAATAAGATAATGACTGGGAAATACTGAGCACATTGAAGAGCTCTATCAGAGCCATTATGATTCTGCACACTGGGTGGCAGGGCTCCTTGCTAGATTTGGGAAGGTGCACCAGACAGGCTGACGCTACCAAGTCAAGACATCAAGACTTAAGGACTTAAAATGTTCCAATTAGATATCCAGGCCATATCATGGTTCTATCACCCTGAGCTTTTGACCCTCCCCACACTAGTGCCATGGACACACTGAGTACCCACTTTTCCATTATTGCTCTATTACCAAAGCCCAGCCTCTGCTTATCCTGAGGAGTGGCCCCCTCTACTCATCCTCGCCCTTTATTTAGCACACAAAGCTGCAGTTAGGGCTAGCAGTTAAAGAACCCAGTATTGGAATCCAGAAGAAGGGACAAAGGCAGCCCACAGATGCTAGGGCAGACTCAATTCCAGCCATTTCTTAGGAAAGAACAAAAGTCAACAGCACAGGCATTCACTCTAGAATACCAGGCCTGCTCCTCAGGTGGGTTCCTGCCTCCCTGGGATATGTGAACCCACAGAATAAATGTACCCAACTAACTGCCGGAGAATTGGCTCTACCTACAGATTTGGGAATGCAATTAAATTAGTAAAGTGCTAACCTAAATTTCAATTTTAGATTAAAAAGTATATTATGGAATAGAATGCAGAATTTACATTAATTTAAAATAATAGGATTTTTAAAAATCATATTTATGGAGGTCCAATTCGGGTAGGACCCCATACCTCTAGGTGTTTTTCATGCTCACTTTCTTATGCCCTTTAAGGAGAATATAATGGGGAAGTTGTCAGTTTTGTTTTTTTTTTTAATGGCACTCTTTAATGAAATTAAACCCATTTCTGCTGACAAAGTCCTATCCAGGACCTTAAAATCACATAAACTCATGTCTTGGAAGATGCAAGAATTTTGCTAACGGTTCCTCTTAATATTTAATCAAAGGGAAAGTTTTAAAAAGACATCCATCCTTAGATGGGTAATTGACCAATTTAAATATTTTATGAAATCACATTTTCACATAAAGTTGACAGTTTTCAATTCTGTATTACAGGATCTTGTCAACAGTTTTATTACAGCTGTGTTCCTTTTAATAGTTGCCATCTTGGCGATGCAAGAAATGGAAAGAAGGCACTTATTCTATGTTGGAGGGGTAAGTCGAAAACTTCGTGACCCCCTTTAAGATTAGTATTTCAGGGGAACCTGGGTGGCTCAGTCAGTTAAGGGTCCAACTCTTGGTTTCGGGTCAAGTTGTGATCTCAGGGTCATGGGATCGAGCCTCACATCGGTCTCAGTGCTTGGCGCAGAGTCGGCTTGAGATTCTCTTCCTCTCCCTCTGCCCCTCCCACTTGCTCTCTCTCTCTCAAATAAATAAATAAATCTTTTTTTAAAAAATCAGTATTTCAAAACTCTTTTCAAAGGGAAACTAGCAGACCATCGTCAAGATGTAAAGTTGCATAAACTCTAAACTCATGAAAATCTTCATTCTAATACTCATTCGCCAAATAGGTACAAACTTCCCTTTCGAGAAATGTACACACTATTTTTTGAAATGTTGCAACAAGGTGTTCTTGTCCATAAATAGGATTTTGACTCTTCTGGACTAGAGATTTATATTTTAAAAGCACATGAAAAGAAAAGCACATGAATAGGAAAAAAAAAAGTACATTGTCAAAAGTGAATGGCCCAGTAGGAAGGAAGGAAGAAAAGCAAGGAAGCTCCCAGCATGTGCCACACACATGGCCAGGCATGTTCTGACTTAATTTTTACAATTCTCATTTTTACAGATACGAGAACTGAGGTTAAATACTTTGCCCTGGCTCACAAGCCTGGGACAAGCTCATCATATGAAGAGCACAAGAAATGGCAGATTAAATGCTTTGAAGATGGAGGGTGGGAAGTGGGGAGGTGAGACTTTGGTTCAAGAAGTTAAGCAATGGGAACAAAAATTAATCCAAAAAAAAAAAGGTTGACTTCTTTGAAATCAGTAAATATTTGTCAATCCCATTAGATTGTGCCAGGCCCAGGCTTAGTGTTGGGGATAGAGTCCCTTATCCCTGTAGGAGCCCACAGATTAGCTGGGGCAAGACCTACCTAGGGAAAGTTCATTCAAGCATCCAGGGATTAAGTGACGGTGAAGAGAAACATCCAGAGCCAGCAGGATTTGGGAGGCACCTAGAATCTTGGGTGCTATGCACTGCTGGTCCCCATCTGCTAACTCAGACACCAAGCCTTTTCCTACCTGCCAGGGGCTCCCACCATCTGGACCCCATCAATTCTTACTTGGATGACAGGAGCCCCCACCACACCCCACTGGTGTCCCTGCCTCCTCCAGTCCTTTTCACCTCATGGCTTACTGCAAGTGGGCTTTCTGACTCTGGCACCTGATCTCTCCTTTCAATAAAGTCCCAAATTCTGCACTTCCTAGCCTCAACTCTGCCCCCTCCCTCACCAGCTCCAGAGGTCTCAGCCACACCACACTCCTTGGAGACCCCTGTCCAAGTTCTCTTCCTCCCAGTTGGTCCCCTTGGGAACTCCTTCCTGCCCTTTTCAAACAAAGCCCAGGAGTTCTTCCTACTGAAGGGCCTTCTCAGGACCTCATACCTATCTGGAGCCTCCTACAGCCAATACTCTTCTCTGGTCCTTTCCTGGTGCCTCAGGCATCTGGCAAGGTCATTACTGGCAGCAAAACCCACCATTTCCAAAATCCCTTGCTCTGCGAATCGCAGAATGTGCCACAGCTGTCAGCTAGGCAGACACCAAATAGGCAGTGCTGGGTCAGAAGGGGACAAGCGGCCACCTGCAGCCCCCCGTCCCCTGGGATGGGATAGGGAAGACAGGTTGCGGCTGAGCTGCAGAATAACCCGGGCTTTCCTTCCCGTGTCTTGTGTCTGACAGACCCAGTGTCTCACAGCGGCAATCGTGTGTATCCTGGATGGGATTATGGTCACCAAGAAGATAACGGATAAAATGAGAAGAATGCTGGGACTCGAATATGAAAGCAGTTCCTCCCTGCTCCTGGAACCCAAGAAGTCAGGACCCACGCCGGCGCCCGGGAAAGCGGGCACGCCGGGATCCTCCAAACCACCCACCCCGGCAGCTTCGAAACCACCCGTGGCGGCACCTGCGAAAGCACCCACACAGGGCCCCACCTCGGCTGCCAGGCGCACCTCCTCCCGGGGATCCTCGAAGGCATCCTCGAAGACATCCACGATACCATCCTCACGGGCATCCTCGCTGCCACCCTCGCGGACAGGAGCGTCTGTGCCTCGTCCCTCCCGCTAATCCCCCCACTGAGCTTGCATGCTGTCACCTATCCCCGCCCACATGCGATCATAAAATCAGGGCTGCTAAATCGGGAACATTTCTGCTCCCTCCTGTTGCCTTGTGTAAAAGTCGAGCTACCTTTTTTCGCGGCCGCTGCGCCTGGCGCGGCGCGGGACGATGCTGCCCCAGGGAGCCGTGGCCAGGGCCTTGACCCCGCGGGGGTTCCGCCCACGCGACCGGCCCACGGCTGGGGGGAGGAGGGCTGGGCGGCCCTGGAGGCAGCCGGCCCGGCACCCACTGGGGTCCTCGCGGTGCGACCGGGTCGGCCCGGAGCCAGGTGAGGCGGCGCGAGGAGACGCGGCGCGCGGGGAAGCGCCAGGCGTTGGCTTTCGCCGGCTCCTGGCCGTTGGCTGAGCGGGACCTCTGGGCGGGTCGGTGGGCACCAGGCTCGCTCAGAGGCCAGGCCTGTCCGCGGACAGCAGGAGAGATCGGGCAGGCGGTGAGAAGTTAAGAACTCCCACGCAAAGATGGCTGACAAAGGCAAAAAGGGCAAAGCGGCGGCCGCGACGGCCGCGGCGGCCCCGCCCCCCGCAGCTGCGCCCCCGCCCCCTCCGCCGTCGTCGGTCCCCAAACCCCAAGACAAGAAAGACCAGGAGCCCAAGAAAAAGGAAAAGTCAGTGCAGCCCAAGGATGAAGTGGGCACGAGGAAGGGGTGTCGCCGCTACAAGTGGGAACTCAAGGACAGCAATAAAGAGTTTTGGGTTATGGGGCACGCTGAGGTCAAGATCCTGAGCTTGGTAAGTTGGTCGGGTACCCCTGGGCGGGGGGATGGGGGTCCAGCGATGGGAAGAGGGAGAAGGAGCAGGCTCCAAAGGGGCTCCGGAAGGGTTGTAGAGCCAGTGAGAGCCCTCTGCCGTAGCTCAGGTGCATGTCTCCCAGCAGGGCTGCCTAATAGCTGCACTGGTAATGTTCACGGGGACCACCGTGCACCCTCTCCTGACACTCATCATCACCATGGAGTTGTCCGTCTTCTGCTTCTTCTTCATTATCTACACCTTCGCCATCAACAGATACATGCCCTTCATCCTGTGGCCTATTTCTGTAAGTGAGAGGAGGTGAGGAGTGCCTGCGGCTGGGGTGCATTCATGCGTGTGTCTTGGTACCTGGAAGTGACTGAACAGACAGACATGCGCCACCTTCCACATTAGTGCCCAGGGCATGGGCTCAGCACCTCAGGTGGGCCAGGGGAGGGGCAGCTGAAGTTAGGTAGAAAAGGCAGCTTGGGGGTTGGGGGCGGGGTGGGCTTCTTACCTATCTGGTGGTCAAAGGAAGAGGTCTTTGCTTTCTGGAAGCTTTGCTCTCCATGGGAGCAGGGGCTGTATGGCAACCAGCTGTTCCTCCCACTTCTGTGCCAGCTCACACTTGAGTGTGGAGAGATCACCCCAGAACATACCCCATCCTCAGGATTCAAAGAAGAAAACCAATCTTCCAATAAATCAGTAAAATAAAATGAGAATTTTAAAGAAATCCCTTCTAAAGCAGTCTTGGATCTCCAGTGACTTTCCCTGTAAAGGATGTTAAGCATAGGGGCGCTGGGTGGCTCAGTCGGTGGAGCATCTAACTCTTGATTTCAGCTCAGGTCATGATCTCGGGGTTGTGAGATCAAGCCCCTGTAGCGCTCTGCACTGGCATGGAGCCTGCTTAAGATTCTCTCTCTCCTCCCTCTGCCCCTCCTCCATGCGCATGTTCTCTGTCTCTCTCTCTCTCTCAAAAAAAAAAAAAAAAAAGGATGTTCAGCCCAAAGCAGTCATCCACTGGAACGGGAGTGGGGCAAGCTACCCAAACACTTGTGCCCTCTGTTTCCTTCATCTGTAACATGAGGACAGTAATAACCTCTCATGCGATTGTGCCTGAGAAATAAATGCAAAGTGCTTGATGCTGTGCCTGAGGACTCAGGGCCTTGAATCCCTGGCCATCACCTGTGTGATCACAGAGTGCACCCACCTAACTTCCATCTCACTGCACATTCACAGTGTACCTCCAGGGCACTAAACTCAGGGTTTCACTCACCTTGCATATGAAATGGTCTCAGGAGGGCCAAATCACGTACCCCCAGGTAACTCAGCTAGTAAGTGGCAGAAAGAGGATTCAAACCCAGCTTTGTCCGTAGATTCTGAGTCCCTAACTGCACTCAGTTCTGCTTCCTTATCAAAAGTGACTGGGGCCCAGGGATTCATAGGTCTCCACAGTGTAAGTGAGGACTCCCAATATAGGGAGAAAGGAGAAGAGGACCAAATAAGACTCTTGGGAGAGGGATAAGCAGAGGACAAAGTAAAGGGAAAGCCAAGGAACTTGAGAAGATACTTTTAGTTCCAGCAAAATGAAGAATCAATAAACCCTGAAAATCCTCTTACTGCACCTATCTAAAACTACTAGGGAAAATGTAAACACAACTGCGGTAGCTGAATGGCTGAGCCGGCAGGGAAAAAAAAAAAAAAAGGAGACACACAAGTGCCAGAAATGAAAAACAGGAGTGGAGCTCAGTCCGCTATTGGATTGTGGGTAGGACTGGCCCATGAAGTATTGCCCCCAGGAAGCAAGAGTGTGGATGTGCATACACTCTTCAGTTAGCGGAGGTGAGGTCTTGGTCCCGAGCAAGATGGGGATTCAGAACTGAGACCCCTGCATAAGCCAGCACCCTGCAAAGACAGGGAGAAGACAGGCAGAGAAGACAAAGGAACAAGAAGCCATGTTCACCTCTGTCTGAGCTTTGAGTGGGAAAAGAAAGAAAAGAAAAGAAAGACCACCTTGAGAAATAGAAACCTTGGGCCTGAATTTTGTATGGACTTGGTTTGAATTGTTAACAACTTTCATCCTGGAAACCTTCATGCAGCCTAGAAAAATTGTGCCTGGGAATTAGCATAATATCGGATCCTAACTTAATCATGTTCTGACGATGCCCCTGGGACTCCTGACAGAAACAAATGCAAAGTCCCAGTCAAAGCATAAAGAGGTTCTCACAGGACAGGTGGGGGCAGAGGGCTTGCCAAGAACGAACTCACAGTCCAAAACTACAAGACACCTGATTTTAAAATCCCCATGTCCAAGAATCGAGAATCAGCAAACAAACAAATGGGAGGATTAAAACCCTGAGAATATGAGATTAATAGAAGAGCTGTCTGAAAATAATAAGAAATACACTTAAAATAATTAAAGATATAAACAGAGCCCTAAGAACAGAATAAGACATTCTGAGGACAGAATAAAAAGATCCAGGAAATGAATACAATACCCTTCAAAATTGAAATTATCCTTCAAAAATTACTATTCAATGGGCACCTGGGTGGCTCAGTTGGTTAAGCGTCTGCCTTCAGTTCAGGTCATGATCATGGGGTCCTGGGATTGAGCCCCACATCAGGCACCCTGCTCAGTGGGGAGTCTGCTTCTCCCTCTCCTTCTGACCCTCCCCCTTGCTTGTGCTCTCACTCGCTCGCTCTCTCTCCCTCTCAAATGAATAAATAAAAAATCTTTTTAAAAATCTTTTTAAAAAAATTACCATTGAAGGGGCACCTAGGTGGCTCAGTAAGTTGAACACCTGACTCTTGATTTCAGCTCAGGTCATGATCTCAGGATCATGAGACTGAGCCCCGCATTGGGCTCCATGCTCAGTGCGGAGTGTGCTTCTTTCTGTCTCTCTCTCCCTCTGTCCCTCTGCCCCTCCCCCTGCTCACACATGCGCTCTCTCTCAAATAAATAAATGAATCTTTTAAAAAAATTATCATTCAAGAGCTCGCTTCTGCAGCACATATACTAAAATTGGAACAATACAGAGAAGATTAGCATGGCCCCTGCACAAGGATGACACATAAATTCACGAAGCATTCCATATTTTTTTTTAAAATTATCATTCAAAAATGAAGGAGAAATTAAGACATTCCTAGATAAAACAAAAGTTGAGGGAGTTTGTGGCTAGTAGACCTGCCCTACAAGAAATGCTAAAGAGAGTCCTTCAGGCTCAAATGAGAGGACACTAGACAGTAACTTGAAGCCATAAAAGAATAAAGAACACCAATAACAGTAACTACATAGGTAAATATAAAAGCCAGTATTATTGTATGTTTGGTTTGTAACTTCTTTTTTCTGATATGATTTAAAAGACAAATGCATAAAACAATAATTATAAATCCATGTTAATGGGACTGTATGTAAAGATATAATTTGTGATGATAACAGTAAGAGCTTTTGTCTACTACTGAGGCAAAGCTGGTATCAATTCAAGCTAGACTATTATAAATTTAAGATATTAATTGTAACCCCAAGGTAACCACTAGGAAATTAACTAAATAATGTATAGAAAAAGAAATGAGAAGGGAATGAAATTGGTACATTACAAAAAAAATTAAACACAGAAGAAGGTAATAATGGAGGAATTGAGGAACAAAAAGATATGATATATAAAAAACAAACATCAAAATGACAGAAATAAGTCCTTATCAGTAATTACTTTAAGTGCACATGGATTAAACTCTCTGAGAGATTTTCAGAATGGATTTTTTAAATGATCCATTTTAAACTGATACAATATGAACATAAGAGGGCGCCTGGGTGGCTCAGTTGGTTAAGCGACTGCCTTCGGCTCAGGTCATGATCCTGGAGTCCTGGGATCGAGTCCCGCATCTGGCTCCCTGCTCGGCAGGGAGCCTGCTTCTCCCTCTGACCCTCCCCCCTCTCATGTGCTGTCTCTCTCATTCTCTCTGTCTCAAATAAATAAATAAAATCTTAAAAAAAAAATATGAACATAAGAGACTCACTTTAGTCCAAAGATACAAATAAGTTGAAAGTAAAAATGGGAAAAGATACTACATGTAAATAGTGACCAAAAAAGAGCTGAGGTGGTCAAACTAATATTAGATTTAATGAAAGACATGAATCCTCAAAGGTGTACCAAGAAAAATAAGTGAACACAAAACCACACCTAGGCATGTCATAGAGGCCCCAGAAACAAAGGAAAACTTAAAATTAAACCAAAAGACAACTTACCTTAAAAAAAAACAAAACAAAACCAAAGACAACAAAAACCCTCAAACTACTAGACTTAACTTCATATATTTCAACAGCAGTAACAGTGGCCAGAAAACACTGGAATAATTTCTTTAAAGGGATGAGGTGGCAAGAGTAAAATAAAGATATTTTTAAACAACGAATGTAACGATTTCTTGTTCCTGACCCTCACTGAAAGAACTACTAAAAGATGTACCTCAGGAAGAAGGAAATTAAACCAAAAAGAAATGTGTGCCATGTAAAAAAGGAACAGTAAGCAAAGAGCCTAGTGAGTGTGTGGATTGACCTAAATAAACATTAAGACAGCATTGGGGTTTTAAAAAATATATTAATAGTTTTGGGAGGTGGGGAGAGAACACTAAAACAAGGTAGAACTGAAGCAGCAGCAACATAGTAACAGGTTAAGACCACGGTAGTGGTGTATGATAAGAATTAAAAGTCATTGATTTGGAAGGACATTTGGTAATAATGTTAACACTAACATATTAAAACAGAATTCTGTATTCTGCTAAAGAATAGAATTCCCGGGTATATAACATCAAACCTATTGAGGGGAAAGAGTGGAAAGAGAATAGAGTTAATTCATAGAAGGGAAAAGGGGGGAGGGGGAATGTGGCATATGTTAAATAGAAAAAATAAAATAAAATGGCAGAAATAAATCCAAATATATCAGAAATGGTGACAAATATAAATGGACTATATTCTTCACTTAAAAGACAGAGGACTCTAAGAATAGATATTTTTTAATCCAGCTATAAGAGATGGAAAAAATAATAAAAGGAAAATACTAACTAAAAGCCAATTTTATGTTTTTTTTAAGTTTATAAAGATCACCACGTATAGTAATTCTGAACTTGTATGTACCCAACAAGATAGCCCCCAAATATAAAAAAACAAAAATGAACTTATTTATAAGGAAGAACAACAACATGCTGCAAACAGCAACCATAGTGGTAGATTAACATGCCTCCTTCAGCAATTGATAGCCAATCCAATGACATACCTAGAACATATGGAACCCTATACCCAACAGAACGGGCTATATATTCTTTTCAAGTACACTTGGAACAATCATAAAAATTAACCTCAGGGTACCTGGGTGGCTCAGTTGGTTAAATGTCCAACTCTTGATTTTCACTCAGGATGTGATCTCAGGCTCCTGAGGTCAAGCCCCAGGTTGGGCTCTGCACTCAGCGGGGAATCTGCTTGAGACGCTCTCCCTCCCCCTCTCCCTCTGCCCCTTCCCCTGCTCATGCTCTCTCTCTCAAATAAGTAAATAAATCTTTAAAAAAAATTATCCTCAGGGCACCTGGGTGGGTCAGTCGATTGGCTGTCTGCCTTCGGCTCAGGTCATAATCCCATGGTCCTGGGATGGAACCCTGCATTGGGCTCTCTACTCAGCGGGAAGTCTGCTTCTCCCTCTTCCTTTGTGCACTCTCTCTCTCTCTCTCTCAAATAAATAAAATCTTAAAAAATTATCCTCAATAACATCACAAAGTAAATGTAGATAAATAACAAATAAGTAATTATCATACAGAACATATTCTCTAATTTCAACGTAATATAATTAGAAATCAATCAGTAAAATTTAACTCAATCCCCAAGTGTTTGGGGGGAAATCTAGTGTGTTCCCCCAACATATGAGGATTTAGTATCTATGTAGTATTCACAGATACTATCTGTAGAATGTCCCTAAACTATTCAAATTCAAATCTATATAATTAGAAAAGACTGAAAATTAATAGTCGTAAGAAGGTACCAGAACAAAATAAAACAATGGAATTAAGAAGAAGGCAATGCCAAAGATAAGAGCTAAAACTAATGAAATAGGAAACAAAGATCCATAGTGAGGACTAATAAAACAAAATATCTAGTTCTTTGAAAAAGACTAATAAAGTAGGTGGATCCCAAGGGGGGGGGAAAAAAAGAGAATGAACAAAGAAAAATATTAGTATAAAGATCAAAAAGAGGGCACCTGGGTGGCTCAGTTGGTTAAGCATCTGCCTTCGGCTCAGGTCATGATCCCTGGGATTGGGTCCCGCATCGGGATCCCTGCTCCACAGGGAGTCTGCTTCTCCTTCTCCCTCTGCCCCTCCCCCACTGCTTGTGCTCAAGCTCTCTCTCCCTCACTCTCAAATAAATAAAATCTTAAAAAAAAAAAAAGATCAAGAAGAGATTTTTAAAGATTACAGGGAAAAGGTGAATTTTTATGCCCATAAATTGGAAAAGTTTAAATAATAATTTCCTGTAAAAAATATAACATAAAATTGACTCAAAAAGAAATAGCAAAACAAGTTATAAAAAATTCATCCATGTTTCCATGTGGCACTGGTTTCACTTTTTACATTTAAATCTTTTGGTTAATTTGGAGTCATTCTGGAAGCCTGGGTGGCTCAGTTGCTTAAGCAACTGCCTTCGGCTCAGGTCATGATCCTGGAGTCCTGGGATTGAGTCCCACATCAGGCTCCCTGCTCAGCAGGGAGTCTGTCTCTCTCTCTGACCCTCCCCCCTCTCATGCTCTCTCTCTCATTCTCTCTCTCTCTCAAATAAATAAATAAAATCTTTTAAAAAAATTAATTTGGAGTCATTTTGGTATATGGTATGAACCATGACTTCAGCTTTATATCCTTTTTTTTCTTTAAGAGAGAGAGGGCATACACGTGAGTGGGTGGGTGTGTGGGGAAGGGGGGCAAAGGGGGGCAAAGGGAGAGGGTGAGAGAGAATCTTAAGCAGAGTGCAGAGCCCGATGTGGGGCTCAATCTCACAACCCCAAGATCATGAGCTGACCTGAAATCAAGAGTCAGTTAACCAACTCAGCCACCAAGGTGCCCCTCTAGCTTTATATCCTGATGACTATCCAGTTGTTCTACCTTATCACTCAATTTATTCATTTATTAAATAGTGTATCTTTTCCCCACTGATTTTATATTTTTTAAGATTTTATTTATTTGGGAGAGAGAGTGCATGCGAGAGAGAGAATGAGAGAGCATGAGTGGGGGGAGGCTCAAGGGGGAGGGAGTAGAAGTAGCCTCCCCATTGAGCAAGGAGCCTGACATGGGGGTCAATCCCAGAACCCTGGGATCATGACCTGAGCCAGAGGCAGCTGCTTAACTGACTGAGCCAACCAGGTGACCCCACCACTGATTTTTTTTTTTACAGATTTTATTTATTTATCTGACAGAAAGACAGCAAGAGAGGGAACACAAGCAGGGGGAGTGGGAGAGGGAGAAGCAGGCTTCCCGCTGAGCAGGGAGCCCAACGCAGAGCTCAATCCCAGGACCCTGGGATCATGACCGGAGCCAAAGGCAGACGCTTAACAACTGAGCCACCCAGGCACCCCTCTCCCCACTGTTTTTAATTGGCATTTTTGTTAAATGTTAAAATCCCAGACGCAGGCTTTATTTCTAGACTATACATTCAGTTTCATTGGTCTGTCCCTTTTTTCTTCTCTCTTTTTAAAGGCCTGATAATATGCTGTATTATCTAGTAGGCTTTTGATCTTAAAACCAGACATTATAAGGAAAGTAAAGTATATATAGTATAGTATATATAGCTTATCTGAATGTGGCTATAAGAATCCTCAATAAAATATAAGCAAACTGAATCAAGGGATACATAAGGAAGCAATACATCATGATCAAGCAGGGTATGTGTCAGGAATGCAAAGATGGTTTAATCTGCAAAATTCTATTAATTTACAATCTTGAATCTAAAGGAGAAAACCATGTCATCTCACGAGCTTCAGAAAAACTAGTAATATTCAGTACTAATTTTTAGGAAACTCTTAGCAAACTACTTTAAAAGAGAACATCCTTATCTTAGTAAGTACCTACCCAAACCAACAATAACCATTGCGTTTCATGGTAAAACTTTGGAAGCATTTCCTTAGCAATGCCGACTATCCATCCTTCTGTACAGCACTGTGCTAGAGATCTTAAATTAGTCACAACGTAACAAGAAAAAAAGTGAATGAATTGGGAAGGGGAAAAAAAACTAGAATCATTCACAGATAATATGATTCTCCACATAGAAAATCTAAAAGAATCTACAGTGAAATTACCAGAACTGCTTGAGTGCCACAGGGCAACCAGAGACCCACACGATATCATTCCAGAATACCAGCAACGAACAATGAGAAAATGTGACTTCTCAAAGAAACCATTTAAAACAGCAACAGAAACCAGAAGAAACTTAGAATAAACCTGTTCAAAGATGTGTAAGACTTTACACAGAGATCATAATTTATTAATAGACATAAAAGAAAACTCTACATAAATGGAAAAATACACCACATTCACAGATCTGAAGAACTGTTATCATAAAGATGATATCCGTTTATTCCACAGTAATCCGTAAATTAAGTAGAAATTTCAACCTGACAGAGGTTGTTCCTGGAACTTTACAAGGTGATTCTAAAATTCTGACAGGGATGGACTCATCTAACAAGATATTGGAATTACTATAAAGCTTTGGTATTAGCTCAGGGATTACAAAAAGACTAATGGAATTGTTATGGTCTGAGTGTGTACCCCCAAAATTCATAGGCTGAAATCTAACCTCCAGAGTGACTAAGCTTGCAGATGGGGCCTCTAGAGTAATACTTAAGATGAAATGAAATCATAAGAGTGGGACCCTGATCCAATAGGATTAGTATCCCTATAAGAAAAGACAACAGAGAGCTCTCTCCTCCCTCCCTCTCCCCCTGCCTCCTCCCCATGCCACTGTGCACACCATGGAAAGGCCATGTGGGGACATAGCAAGAAGGCAGCCATCTGCAAACCAGGAAGAGAGCCCTCACCAGAAACTGAATATGCTGGCACCTTGATCATGGACCTCCAGCCTCCAGAACAATGAGAAAATAAATGTCTGTTGTCTAAGCCACCCAGTCTGTGGTATTTTGCTAAGGTCGCCTGAGAAAACGAATACAGGAATAAAAAGAGAACTCAGAAACAAACCTACATACATATGGCAACTTGGTATATAACAGAGGTGGTGTTATAAACCAACTGAACTGAATATTTAATAAATGTTCTTGGGAATGTGTGTGTGAGCAAGAGAGAGAGGGAGAAACTATGTATCACGTTAAAATTAAAACTTTACAACAGAAGCCATCATAAAGAAAATTTTTAAAACCAATAGAAAAATGAGATCAGGGATATGATGATACCTTTTATTTCTTCTTGTCTGACTGCTCTACCCAGGATTTCCCACTCTGTTGAAGAGGATTGGTAAGAGGGGGCACCCTTGTTTTGTTCCTGATCTTAGAGGAAAAGTTTTCAACCTTTCGCCATTGAATATGATGTTAGCTGTGGGCTTGTCATGTATGGTCTTTATTATGTTGACATATGTTCCTTCTATGCCTAATTTGTTAAAGAGTTTTTATCATGGATGGATATTGAATTTTGTCAAATGCTTTTTTCTTTGTCTATTAAGGTGATCATATGATTCTTTTCTCTCATTGTACTAATGTGACCTACCACATTGATTGATTTGCATATGTTTAAAACATCCCTGCATCCCAAGGATAAATGCTACTAGATCATGGTGAATGATCCTTTTAATGTGCTGCTAAATTTGGTTTGCTGGCATTTTACTGAGATTTTTCGTATTACTATCCATCAGGGATTGGCCTGAAATTTTCTTTTCCGGTAGTGTCCTTTTCTGGTTTTGGTATTAGGAAAACGATGGCTTTATAAAATGAGTTTGGGAGTGGTTCCCTCCTCTTCGATTTTTTGGAAGAGCTTGAGGATTGGTGTTAATTCTCCTTTAGATGTTTGGTAAAATTCACCAGTAAAGCCATCTGGTTCTGGGCTTTTCTTCATTAGGAGATTTTCTTTCTTTCTTTCTTTTTTTTTTTTTTAAGATTCTACCCATTTATTTGACAGAGAGAGAGACAGCGAGAGAGGGAACACAAGCAGGGGGAGTGGGAGAGGGAGAAGCAGGCTTCCCGCCGAGCAGGGAGCCCGATGCAGGGCTCGATCCCAGGACCCTGGGATCACAACCCGAGCCGAAGGCAGCCGCCAACGACTGAGCCACCCAGGCGCCCCAGGAGATTTTCTTTTTAAGATTTTATTTATTTGTGAGAGAGAGAACACTAGCAGGGGGAGCGGCAGGCAGAGGGAGAGGGAGAAGCAGGCTCCCCTCTGAGCAAGGAGCCCGATGCAGGACTCTATCCCAGGACCCCAGGATCATGACCTGGGCTGAAGGCAGACGCTTAACCGACTAAGTCACCCAGGTGCCCCTGGGAGATTTTCGATTACTGATTCATACCAGGAGGAAATATGCACAGAAGACACAGACAAGCGTGTTCACCACAGCAGAGTTTGTAATAATAATTTCCTAAAAGGTAGAAACAACCTAATGTCTCTGGTTTGGTTTATTCATAGCATACATCAGTTAAAATTTATGAATTCAATGTGTATTTCTCAAAATTGATAAATCTCACAAACTTTGTTAAGTTTAAAAAACCAATACTGGGGGTGGGGGGGGGGTGCCCGGTGGCTCAGTTGGTTAAGCATCTGGTCATGATCACAGCGTCCTGGGATAAGACTGACATCCGGCTCCCTGCTCAGCAGGGAGTCTGCTTCTCCCTCCCCCTGCTCTTGTGCTTTCTCGTTCTGTCTCTCTCTCCCTCTCAAATAAATAAATAAAATCTTTAAAAACAAAAACAAAAACAATGCTGGGACACCTGGGTAGCTCAGTCAGTTAAGGAATTGACTCGATTTCAGCTCAGGTCATGATCTCAGGGTTGCAAGATCAAGCCCCATGTCAGGCTCCGCGCTCAGCACAGAGTCTGCTTGAGATTCTCTCCCTCTTCTCCCTTCCTGCCCCCCTCCCCGTGCATGCACATGCGCTCTCTAAATAAATAAAAAATAAAATCTTTTTCTTAAAAAGCCAATGCTAGAAGATATCTTTTATTTAAATTTAAATTTGTGAAACACATAAAATAGTATATACTGTTTGTGAATATATAATATGGAGGAAAATATGAATACACTCTTGGGAAAAGTACCCATTAGTTCCAATGTGTGTGGCTGCCTCTGAGCGACAGGCATGAAAGGGCTAGAGCGGTGACCCTGTGGCTCCACAAAGTTTTACTTCTGGCTTTTTTTTTTTTTAGTGCTCTAAGCAAATATTGCAAGATGTTAACATCTGTTCAATCTCAGTGGTTCATGGCTGCTGGAGGTGGGAGTGGGGATAGTATGTTTGAAATGTATTAAAATTCAAAACCCTGAAAAAGAAAAGAAAAGGCCCACAACAAGTAGCCAGGGAAGGACAATTAACAGAAAAACAGCATCGTGGAAACCAAGGGGAAGGGTGGGCCTCGTCCAGGGCTGCCGAGTCGGCTGTTGCCCACATGATGAAGAGGGTCCACAGACTCTGGGCTACCATCACCGCACGAGTGATGGCGGAGGAAGCCGGCTTGCAAGGGCCATGCTTTGGCCAACTCTAAGCTTGGCTACGCCGGGAAGTGGCCGTGCATGGTACCTGCAGGGAAAGCAGCCCTCTGCCCAAGCTGGAAACCTCTGGACATTTTCAGGAAGGTAAAGGAAGTAAGTATAGGGCAAGGTTAAGATTGGGGCCAGAAGGGATAGAAAGGAAGGCTGATGATGGAGGAGGTGGTGTGGCCTTGCAAAGAAGAGAGTGTCTAGGAAGTAAGGCAGGAGGGGGGTGGGGGCAGGGGTGGAGGAGGCAGCTGCCAGGCTCCCAAGCAGAGAGGCCAGAATCCAACAGACCCTCCTGCCAGCGATACAGCCCACTCTGGATCCAGAGAGGGGAGCTGGCCCTGAGAGCAGAAAGATGATGGAGGGTTGTACTTACCATTAAGTTGAACAGATGTGCATTTACTTAAATGAGTATTGGAGGGGAAAAAAAAAAAGAAAGAAATAACTAGCCACTAAATGTGTGATTTCAGAGGAGATGGCAGCAGAGGGGGCCCATGAAGGCAGTTAAGCAGCCTGAGCTTTGGGTCTCAACACAAAGAGCCCAGCCCTGGGGACCAGAGCATGTCCACCCAGCTGATGTATATTTATCTTCACATATATATTTTTAAAATTAGGCAGAAGTTTGGGGCGCCTGGGTGGCTCAGTCATTAAGCATCTGCCTTCGGCTCAGGTCATGATCCCAGGGTCCTGGGATCGAGCCCCGCATGGGGCTCCCTACTCGGTGGGAAGCCTGCTTCTCCCTCTCCCACTCCCCCTGCTTGTGTTCCCTCTCTCGTTGTGTCTCTCTCTGTCAAATAAATAAATAAAATCTTAAAAAACAAAACAAAACCAATTAGGCAGAAGTTTGGAAACCATCCCCTCTGGAGGAAGCAATGCCAGGCTGGGTGTTGATGGGGGTTTGGTTCTGGCTGAGACTGACTCTCCCATCTCCCACGCTTTCAGGACCTTCTCAATGACCTGTTTGCCTTCATCTTCCTCGTGGGGGCTGTAGTCATAGCTGTGAGAAGCCGACAGACCATGCCCATGCACTACTTCATTGCTGTGGTGAGTCTTTCATGTTGGGAACTCCAGAAATCACCTCTTCTGGAGAATGGGTGTATTCCCCTGACTTAAGGAAAGGACTTCTTTTCTTTTCACAAAATCTTGGGACCCGTGCAAAGTTTAAAAGTAAAGCTGGTCAATGTTTCCAAAGAAGAAGCCACTTAAATAAAGATGCTGTCCAGGGAGCCAGCTGAGCTAAGGGCCTCCTCCTCCTAGCTGCCTTGATCCCCAAGCCAATGGGCCACACCCAGGCTGGGTTTTAAGAGAGGGATGCTGAGGTTGGGGGAGGGGCAAAATCGGAGTGTCTCCGGGGGAACCAAGGGATGTGTTAACCAGCACCTGCTGACTAATTAGAAACAAGGAGAGACTATGCCTGCTTTGGAATGAAAGCAAAAGTTCCTTCTTCTGTTTTCTAGATCCTTATTGGCGTGGCTGGACTTTTCGCCTTAATCGATATGTGTCTTCAAAGAAAACATTTCAAAGGCAAGAGAGTCAGAAGGAATGCGCTGATTCCCCCTGCAGGAAAGGAGCAAAAGTTTGACAAGCCAAAGGAAGGAGAAAAGCCACCGGAAAATGTACCAGAAAAGGCACCAGAAAAGGCAGGAGAAAAGCCCAAGGATAAAGGAAAGGGAGGCAAGAAATGACAGGAAGGAGCGACAGCGTGTTTTACTACAAAACATATGTCCACTGTCTGTCTTTTCTTCTCTCTAGAATGGTTTTTTCCTTTCCATCCCAATAACCACCTTTGCTTGGAAAAGAAATTCCTCTTTAAATGGATTTTAAAGCTTAAAGTTGACGTAAACATTATTTTGTTCATTCAACAAAAGGTACTGAGTGTTTTGGTGCAGAGGGCAAGATCAGAGCTGGGCCTCTTGGGGCACCTGCCTGCCACAGGGCACACGAGGTTTGGGGGACCAGCAGTGTGGGCGACACTAGCTGTCAACAGTGATCAGCCAAAAGGGCCAGAGGAGAACAAGAGACTGCCAAACAAAATGAACATTTTGTTCATATTGATATTTTTCTTTTCTTTTTTTTTTTTTTAAGCATCCAGGTAGTCCCTATGAGAAAAATCGGTTGTTGGCCTTCCTTACTCTTACTTTGCAGTTTAGCCTTGGTCCTCGTGTGAGGTGCACTCAGGAGGAGGGCAAAGAGGTGGTGTCATCCCCCTAGGGTTCAGGGCCTCCAAGAGCCAGTCAGGCTGGCGCATGGGCCAGGCAGGATGGGCACAGGAAGAACCGAGGGGACTCCAGCCAGCCCTCTGGGACCTACAGTGTCTCCCTCAGTGAGGACCTGAGCATAAGCCCTGAGCCAGGCTCAGCTGGGCCCTAGAGCCACGGTTCCCGCCCAAGTAGCAGGGTCCACCTCTGCCGGGAGAGCACATACTCGGCTGCTACAGAGCAGCAAGTGAGGCTGGCAAGAGGCTGCAGCCTGGTGGTCGGCGGTTGGGCGGGCGGGGAGCCCATGCAGGCTGGGCAGGATGACGCATAACCCTACTGAAAGTGGGAGCAACCAGAGGGAGGTACCTTGAACTCAAAAGTGCAGCCTATCCTGCCATGTGACCCGAAATTCCTCTCCTAGGTATTGAGCCAAGAGGAATGGTGTATTAGAATGTTCATAATAGCCAAAAGGTAAAAAAGAGCCTAAATGTTCAAAAGGAGATAAATTAAACTGTGCTACGTTCACAAAATGGAATACTACTCAGCAATGAAAAAGAATAATGATACAACATGATGATGAATAATGATAAAAATAAAAGATTCACAACGACGACTCTCACATCATATTGAGTGAAAGAAGGCACACACAAGAGAAGGACATACCCTATGATTCTATTTCTAAGAAGCTCAAGAACAGAGAAAAATACAGTGAAAGAAATGGACACACTATTTGCTTCAAGAGGAGTTTGAGGACTGACTACAAAGGGGCGTGAGGATATGAGAAAGTTCTTTATTTTCACTGGGGGAAGTAGTCACAGGTATATACTTCTGTCCAAGCATTCAATTGTATACTCAACACCTGTGTATTTCATCATATGTAAATTTGATCTAAAAATGTAAGCACAACAGAACTGTGTTCAGAATCTCATGGAACAGGGTAGACCTTGCTGAACTCCTCTGTGTGGCCATTCCTCTCAATCCCTGGAGGCGGCTCTCGGAGCAGGCAGTTCCCCACATCCAGACAGAGAAGGCATGCAGTGGGCCTGGGCTGGGGCTGGAACATAACGATGCAGCCACCTGTCATGCTGAGCCAGGAACCCTGGGAC
This sequence comes from Neomonachus schauinslandi, assembly GCF_002201575.2. Classification (NCBI taxonomy): domain Eukaryota; kingdom Metazoa; phylum Chordata; class Mammalia; order Carnivora; family Phocidae; genus Neomonachus; species Neomonachus schauinslandi. Next base: position 40,354,133 of record NC_058418.1, read on the forward strand.
AGGGCTGTGGTCATCAGAGACTTCAGGAAGATGCCCCTTTGGAGCAAAACTACATCAGGTGAGTATCTGCTAGGAGTAGGGAATGTATCACCTATGGATCTGGTCAAAATGCAGATTCTGAAAAATCCTAACTAGTACATTTAGAGTAAAGATGGATACTGTGTGCCTAAAACAAAAATCGTAAAGAAGACAATAAGCTAACAACAGTTCTTAGTGGGGAGGGGTTGGTGGGATTATGAAAAAGATTTTAAAATTTAACAGGAGGGTTGACTAATAGAATGGACAGTTAGTGTTATGGAAAATAAAGTCCACATTGCTTGGTAAAATACAGGAACTTGAAAGATAAAGAGAAAATTCCCAAAGCTTTCAGAGCAAGAGAAACAACACAAAGATGTTACTGACATGAGAACAAAACCAAACATCAAAGGCTACCTGGATATTAGAAGACAACAAGGCAGGGGCACCTGGATGACACAGGTGGTTGAGCATCCTACTCTTGGTTTCAGCTCAGGTCATGATCTCAGGATCCTGAGATTGAGCCCCACATCGCGCTCCACGCTGACTCTCCCTCTGCACCCCCCAAAAACAAAAACATCTTGTTTTTAAAAGGGTGGGGAGTGCCTGGGTGGTGCAGTTGGTTGAATGATCAACTCTTGGTTTCGGCTCGGGTCATGATCTCAGGGTCATAAGATCGAGCCCTACACTGGGCTCCACGCCAAGCGTGAAGCCTACTTAAAAAAAATAAAAAATAAAATTAAGGGGGGGGGCGCCTGGGTGGCTCATTTGGTTAAGCAGCTGCCTTCGGCTCAGGTCATGATCCCAGGCTCCTGGGATCTAGCCCTGCGTCGGGCTCCCTGCTCAGCAGAGAGCCTGCTTCTCCTCTCCCTCTGCCTGCCACTCTGCCTATTTGTGCTCTCTCTATATATCTTTGTCAAATGAATAAAAATTTTAAAAATCTTTTGGAAATTTTAAATTAAATTAAGGTTAAATGAGGTCATAAGGCTAATTGGTTTTCTTCTCTCTGTATCAGAAGCAGTGGTGAGAAGTATGAAACTGAGTAGAGAAACGAAACAAGCTTTATAGACAGAAGACCCCTCAGAACTTGAAAGTGTCAAGGAGACCATGAAAAGGAAAGATCTCAAGAGAAAGATCACATTAAGCTGTATATGAACTCCTGGGACCACCCCCAAGCAGTGGATGCATGGATTTCACCCTAGACAGCAGACTGAGTCCAAGGAACAAGAAACAGAGCCCTTGCAGATGAGGAAGAATGGGATAATTCCCTGGGATTTTGTTTTTACCATTCTCTTCAACTCCAGGCTCCAGACCACACCTGAGTAGAGAAACGAAACGAGCTTTATAGACAGAAGAAGCCTCAGAGGGCGCCTGGGTGGCTCAGTCGGTTGAGCGACTGCCTTCAGCTCAGGTCATGATCCCAGGGTCCTGGGATCGAGTCCCACATTGGGCTCCCTGCTCTGCGGGGAGCCTGCTTCTCCCTCTCCCACTCCCCCTGCTTGTGTTCCCTCTCTCGCTGTGTCTCTCTCTGTCAAATAAATAAATAAAATCTTTAAAAAAAAAAAAAAGAAGAAGAAGCCTCAGAACTTGAAAGTGTCACGGAGACCATGAAAAGGAAAGATCTCAAGAGAAAGATCCCATTAAGCTGTATATGAACTCTTGGGACCACCCCCAAGCAGTGGATGCATGGATTTCACCCTAGACAGCAGATCAAAGGCCTGGAGAAGTAAACCACAGGGAAGGCCATGACACAGGTCTCAGACTGGAAACTCAGGCACACACAGAACAGATCAGAATAGCACTGCAACAACAATGGACAGGACATCTGGACAGAATGTCAGTAAGGATATAGAAGACTTGAACAATACTATAAACCATCTACTCCTAACAGATATATGTTGAACATTACCCCAACAACAGCAGAATACACATGCTTCACAAGTGCATATGAAAGCGTCTGTAAGATAGACCAGGTGTTAGGACACAAACCAAGCCTCAATAGATTTAAAAACACTGAAATCATACAAATTATCTGCTTTGATCATAATGGAATGAAGCTAAAAATGAATAACAGAAGGAAAACTGGAAAACTGACAAATATGTGGAAAACAACCAATGGGTCAAAGAAGAAAACAGAAAAAGAAATTAGAAAATACCTACAGATGAATGAAACTAAAATACAACATACTAAAACTTATGAGATGCAGCAAAGGCAGTGCTCAGAGAGAAATTTACAGGTGTAAATGCCTACATTTAAAAGGAAGAAAGATCTCAAACCAATAACCTAACTTTACATCTTGATGAACCAGTAAAAGACCAAACTAAACCCAAAGATAGAAGAAAGGAAACAACAGAAATTAAAGCAAAGATAAATAAAACACAGAGTAGAAAAACAATAATCAACAAATCCAAAAGTTGGTTCTTTGGAAGTATCAACAAGATCAACAAACTTTTACCTAATGACAAAAAAAAAAAAAAAAAAGACTAAAGTCAGAATTGAAAGTGAGGACATTATACTGATGATAGAGAAATAAAAAGAATTACAAGATAATTCTACAATAGTTGTATGCCAAAAAATTAGATGAAAAGACATACACACAAGAAACACACGATTTACCTAAATTGACTCAAGAAGAAATAGACAATCTCAACAGATCTATAAAAGATCAAAAGAGTAACGAAAAACCTCCCAACAAATAAAAGTCCAGTACCACCAAACATTTAAAGAATTACCAACCCGTCTCAAACTCTCCCAAAAAACAAAAGATAAAGGAACACTTTCTAACTCATTTTATGGAGCCAGCATTACAAAAGATACCAAAGCTAGATAAAGATATCACAAAAAAAGAAAACTATATCCCAGTATTTGTTATGACTATAGATGTAAAAATTCTCAACAAAATATTAGCAAACCAACTCTAACAGGACATCAAACTTATGATACACTATGACCAAGTGGGATTTACCCCAGAATAGTACTGCAAAGTTTTTGAAAACTGAACTGAGGGGGCAACTGGGTGGCTCAGTCATTAAGTGTCTGCCTTCCACTTAGGTCATGATCCCAGGGTCCTGGGATCAAGTCCCACGTCGGGCTCCCTGCTCAGCGGGAAGCCTGCTTCTCCCTCTCCCACTCCCCTTGCTTGTGTTCCTTCTCTCACTGTCTCTCTCTCTCTCTCTCTGTCAAATAAATAAGATCTTAAAAAAAAAAAAGAATTTACTAAAAAGAAAAAAAAAGAAAAGTGAACTGAGGGGCGTCTGGGTGGCTCAGTTGGTTAAGTGTCTGCCTTCAGCTCAGGTCCTGGAGTCCTGACATTGAGCCCCACATCAGTCTCCCTGCTCAGCGAGGAGTCTGCTTCTCCCTCTGCCCCTCCCCCCTGCTTGTGCTCTCTCTCTCTCTCTCACTCTCTTCTCTCAAATAAATAAATAAAATCTTTAGAAAATTGTTTAAAAAAAAAGAAAACTGAACTGACATTGGATCCACAGTTCAGTGGTGGTAGGATATTGTGGCCTAAATCTAACCAGTTGATTGCCTGCTTAAAAATAAAAAACAGGGATGCCTGGGTGGCTCAGTCGTTAAGTGTCTGCCTTCGGCTCAGGTCATGATCCCAGGGTCCTGGGATCGAGTCCCACATCGGCCTCCCTGCTCGGTGGGAAGCCTGCTTCTCCATCTCCCACACCCTCTGTTGTGTTCCCTCTCTCTCTGTCTCTCTCTCTGTCAAAAAATAAATAAAATCTTTAAAAAAATTAATTAATTAAAATAAAAATAAAGGGGCACCTGGGTGGCTCAGTTGGTTAAGCGACTGCCTTCGGCTCAGGTCATGATCCTGGAGTCCCAGGATCGAGTCCCGCATCGGGCTCCCTGCTCGGCAGGGAGTCTGCTTCTCCCTCTGACCCTCCTCCCTCTCATGCTCTCTGTCTCTCATTCTCTCTCTCTCAAATAAATAAATAAAATCTTTAAAATAAATAAATAAATAAAATAAAATAAAAATAAAAAACAAAACAAAACCCAATGATCTCTATAGGAACTAAACAAATCCAGAGTTCATAGCATAATATGAAAAATGTCCAAGATACAATCAATATTTAGTTGACATATTCAGAACTAGAAAAATCTCAACATTTTATGAGAGAAAAGACAGTCAACATAGAGCAACCCAAGAATAACACAAATGGTAGATGATTAGACAAAAACTTGAAAGAGAATATTGTAACCATGCTCTAAGAATAAGTGAAATAAATGGATAAAAAGTCTTAGTGAAGAAATATAAGATATAAAAAAATCATATGGAAATTTTAGAACTGAACACAATAACCAAAATACAAATCTCACTGGATGTGCTTAATAGCAGAATAGAAATGGCAGAGGAAGGAGTTAGTGAACTTGAAGATAGATTAAGGGGCGCCTGGGTGGCTCAGTCGGTTAACCATCTGCCTTCAGCTTGGGTCATGATCCCAGGGTCCTAGGATTGAGTCCCGAGTCGGGCTCCCTGCTCAGCAGGGAGTCTGCTTCTCTCACTGCCCCTCCCCCCTCGTGATCTCCCTCTCTCTCTGTGTCATTCTCTCTCTCTCTGAAATAAGTAAATAAATAAGATAGATCCATAGAAATTATCCAATTTCAACAAAAGAAAGTAATAAGATTGAAAAAAATGAACAGAGCCTTGGGAACTTTAGAGACAATATCAAAAGGTCAAATATTTGTTGCTGTTGTTTTTTTAAAGATTTTATTTATTTATTTGACAGAGAGAGAAACAGCGAGAGAGGGAACACAAGCAGGGGGAGTGGGAGAGGGAGAAACAGGCTCCCCGCCGAGCAGGGAGCCTGATGTGGGGCTCAATCCCAGGACCCTGGGATCATGACCTGAGCCGAAGGCAGACGCTTAACGACTGAGCCACCCAGGCGCCCCTCAAAAGGCCTAATATTTGTATCACTGGATTCCCATAAGGAGTGGAGTAAGAGTATGGCACAAAAACTTTTTGAAGAAATAAAGGCTGACAACTTCCCCAAATTAGCAAAAGACATAAATTTACAGATTCAAGAAATTCAGTAAACCTCAAACAGAAGAAACAAAAAATTCATACCCAGATACAGCCTAATCAAATTTCTGAAAAGTAAAGATGAAGAAAAAAATATTGTGAGCACTTAGAGGAAAATGATGCAACAATCTGAATGACTGAGGATTTCTCATCAGAGACCATGGAGCCCAGAAAGAAACGGCACAGTTTTCAAGTGTTAAAAGAAAATAACTGTCAGGGCACCTGGGTGGCACAGTTGGTTAAGCATCTGACTCTTGGTTTTGGCTCAGGTCATGATCTCAGGGTCATGAGATCAAGACCTGCACTGGGCTCCACACTCAGCATGGACCCTGCTTCAGATTCTCTCTCCCTTTCCCTATGCCCCTCCTGCTCATGTCCCTTCTCTCTCTCTAAAATAAATAAATCTTGGGGTGCCGGGGCACCTGGGTGGCTCAGTCGTTAAGCGTCTGCCTTCGGCTCAGGTCATGATCCCAGGATCCTGGGATTGAGCCTCACATCGGGCTCCCTGCTCAGCAGGAGGCCTACTTCTCCCTCTCCCACTCCCCCTGCTTGTGTTCCCTCTCTCACTGTGTCTCTCTCTGTCAAATAAATAAATAAATAATCTTTTTTTTTTAAAGATTTTATTTATTTATTTGAGAGAGAGAGAAAGCACATGAGAGGGGGAGGGCCAGAGGGAGAAGCAGACTCCCCGCCGAGCAGGGAGCCCGATGCGGGACTCGATCCCGGGACTCCAGGATCATGACCTGAGCTGAAGGCAGTCGCTTAACCAACTGAGCCACCCAGGCGCCCAATAAATAAATAATCTTTTTTTTTTTAAGATTTTATTTATTTATTTGAGAGAGAGAGAATGAGAGAGAACACATGAGAGGGGATAGGGTCAGAGGGCAAAGCAGACTCCCTGCCAAGCAGGGAGCCCGATGTGGGACTCGATCCAGGGACTCCAGGATCATGACCTGAGCCGAAGGCAGTCGCTTAACCAACTGAGCCACCCAGGCGCCCAATAAATAAATAATCTTAAAAAAAAAATCTTGGGGTGCCTGGGTAGCTCAGTCGTTAAGCGTCTGCCTTCGGTTCAGGTCATGATCCTAGTGTCCTGGGACTGAGCCCCACATCGGGCTCCCTGGTCAGCGGGAGGCCTGCTTCTCCCTCTCCCACTCCCCCTGCTTGTGTTCCTGCTCTCACTATCTCTCTCTGTCAAATAAATAAATAAAATCTTTTTTAAAAAAAATTTTAGGGCGCCTGGGTGGCTCAGTTGGTTAAGCAACTGCCTTCAGCTCAGGTCATGATCCTGGAGTCCCGGGATCGAGTCCCGCATCGGGCTCCCTGCTCAGCAGGGAGTCTGCTTCTCCCTCTGACCCTCCCCCCTCTCATGTGCTCTCTCTCATTCTCTCTCTCTCAAATAAATAAATAAAATCTTTAAAAAAAAATTTTAAAAATCTTTAAAAGAAAAGAACTTTTAAATCCAGAATTCTATATCCAGTTAAAATACCCTTCATCAATGGAGGCCAAAAAAAAAAAAAAGACATTCTCAAAAAGAGGAAAACTGGGGACACCTGGGTGGCTTAGTCGGTTGAGTGTCTGCCTTTGGCTCAGGTCATGAACCCAGAGTCCTGGGATCAATCCCCACCCCACATCGGGCTCCCTACTTATAGGGGAGCCTGCTTCTCCTTCTCCCTCTGCCATCACCCCCCCCCCCCCGACTTGTGCTCTCTGGCTCTCTCAAGCTCTCTGTCAAATCAATAAATAAAATCTGAAGAAAAAAAAAAAGAGGAAAACTGGAGCGCCTGGGGTGGGGGGGCTCAGTTGGTTAAGCATCCGGCTCTTGATTTTAGCTCAGGTCATGATTTCAGGGTCATGAGATCAAGCCCCAAGTTTGGCTCTGCACTCAGCAGGGAGTCTGCTGGAGATTCTCTCTGTCCCTCTCCCTCTACCCACCCCCCCACCCCCCCCCCCCCCACACCCCCTCTCTCTGAAATAAATAAACAAATCTAAAAAAACAAGAGGAAAACTAAGAGAACACATTGCCAGTAGATCTGCTCTGAAAGAAGTGCCAAAGGAAGTTCTTTAGACAGTAAAGAAAGTATACCAGAAGGAAACATGGAATGTCAAGGATAAAGGATGAGCAACAGAAATAGTAAATATCTTAAAAATTAAAAACAGAATTACCATATGATCCAGCATTCCCACTTCTGGGTATATATCCAAAGGAAATAAAAACATCATGTTGAAGAGATATCTGCACCCCCATGTTCATTACAGCATTATTTACAATAGCCAAGACATGGAAACAATCTAAGTGTCCATCAATGGATGAATGGATAAAGAAAATATGGCATATATACACAATGGAATATTATTCAACCTTAAAAAAGAAGGAAAACCTACCATTTGTGGCAACATGGAGGGCATTATGCTAAGCGAAAAAGTTAGAGAGAGACAAATACTGTATGATTTCATGTATATGTGGAATCTAAAAATCAAGAAAAAAGAAAAAAGTGAAACTCATAGAAAATGAGATCAGATTTGTTGTTACCAAAGGCAAGAGGTAGAAGGAAAGGGAATTAGATGAAGGTAGTCAAAAGGTACAAATTTCCAGTTATAAGATAAATAAGTACTGGAAATATAATATACAGCATGATAACTACAGCTAACACTGCTATAAGGCATATTTGAAAGTTGATGAGAGTAAATCCTAAAAGTTCTCATCACAACTTAAAAAACACTTTTTCTCTTTTTTTGTATCTATATTTGATGATGGACGTTAACTAAACTTACTGTGTTAATCACTTCACAATACACATAAGTCAAATCCTTATGCTGTAGACCTTAAACTTATATGTCAATTATTATTGTATGTCAATTATTATCTCAATAAAACTGGAAAAAAAAGAAATAGTAAATATCTGGACAAGTAGAATATTCTTCTCAAGTTCTTCAAAATATGTTTGATGTTTGAAAGCAAAAATCTTAACATTATCTGATGGGATTTCCTGTAGAAGTAGATATAATACATGTGACAGCCACAGCATAAAGAAGGGAGGATAAAATGACCTATATGATGGTCAGATTTCTGCATTGCATTTGAAGTGGTAAAATATTAATTCTAAGTAGCCTGAAAAGTTAAGCATATATATAGTAATCCCTATAGAAAACACTAAAAAACTGTACCAAGAGAGTAAAAAACTCAATAGATAAGTTATGAAAGAGTACTAAAAAATATTTAAATAATCCAAAAGAGGGCAGGAAAGAAGAAATGAACAAAAACAGAAGAAACAAACAAAACAAATACAAAACTGTGTACCTAAATCCAAATATACAAATAATTACACTAAATATACATACATACCAATTAAAATACACAGATTGTCAGAGGGATTTTTTTTTAAAGACCTGCAGAAAACCCACTTTAAATAATGGTATAGGTAGATTAAAAATAAAAGAATGGGAAAAGATATTCCATGCAAACATCAATCAAAAGAAAACTGGGATAGTTAATACTAATATCATACAAAGATAAAGCAAAGAAAATCAGGAATAAAAGAGACACCACATAATGATAAAATGATCAATTCACCCTATGAAAATACAACAGTCCTAAAGGTTCCTAATAGCAGAGCCTCAAAATGCAGAAAGCAAAAACTGATAGAACTGAAGAGAAAAATGGGCAAATCTACACATATTATTGAAGATTTCAACTTTTCTCTCTAGGCAATTGATAGAACATGTACACAGACAATCAGCAAGGATATAAAAGAACTAAATACCACCACTAATCAACTGGATCTAACTGACATTTATAGAACACTTCACTCAACAAATACACTTTCTTTTCAAGTGCACATAGAGCATTCACCAAGATGGGCCGTATCCTGAATCATATAACAAACCTCCATAAATTTAAAAGAATTAAAATCATACAAAATGTCTTCTCTGACCATAATGGAATTAAACTGGAAATCAATAACAGAAACATGATTGAAAAGTCCTCGGGGTGCCTGGGTGGCTCAGTCGTTGAGCGTCTGCCTTCGGCTCAGGTCATGATCCCGGGGTCCTGGGATCGAGCCCCACATCGGGCTCCCTGCTCCACGGGAAGCCTGCTTCTCCCTCTCCCACTCCCCCTGCTTGTGTTCCCTCTCTCACTGTGTCTCTCTCTGTCAAATAAATAAAATCTTTAAAAAAAAAAAAG
>NC_058418.1:40363466-40446254 GCF_002201575.2 Neomonachus schauinslandi
AAAAAAAAAAAAAAAAAAAAAAAAAAAAAAAAAGAAAAGTCCTCAACTGTTTAAAAATTAAATAATATACTGTCAAATAATCTGCAGTTCAAAGATACAGTCTTGGGAGAAATTAGAAAATATTTTGAAGTGGACAAAAATGAAAACACAACATCAACATTTGTAAGATGAAACGAAAATAGTACTTAGATATTTATAGCATTAAATGCTTATATGAGAAAAGCATAAACAAGATGTGCCAGATAAATGCCAACAAAAAGAAGGTAGGCATGGTGAAATTAATATTAAATGAAATAGAATTCAAAGCTAAAAGCATTCACTAGGGACAACAGAAATGTCAAAATGATAGTTAATAAAAACTTAATATATGCCAGGCACTATTCTTTTTTTTTCTTTTGCTAGGCACTGTTCTAAGATATTTTTATATATTAACTCATTTAATCCCTACAATAATTATATGACTTAGGTAGTATTATTATCGCCATTTTGGGAATGGAGAAACTGAGTACAGAGAAGTTAAGAAAGCAATAGAACTAGGATTTAAACCCAGTATTTAGGCTCTTTATTGCTACACTCTACTGAACAAAACATATGTTAACTTTTGGGGCACCTGGGTGGCTCCGTTGGTTGAGCCTCCAACTCTTGGTTTCCTCTTGGGTGATGATCTCAGGGTTGTGGGACGGGCCTATAGCGGGGGGGGGGGGGGGTCCACGCTCAGCGGGGAGTCTGCTTGGGATTCTCGCTCTCCCTCTCCTTCTGCCCCTCCCCCACCTCTCTCTCTCAAATAAATAAATAAATCTTAAAAAAAAAAAAAACCATGTTAACTTTGGTTCATCTAACACCATAATTTCAAAAAAAACAAACAACAACAACAACCCCAAACTGTTAGAAATCCAAGGAAAAGTAATAAATCTAAAACTTTAGTGAGGAGCTTTAATATATCTGTTTTAGTAAGTCAATACATCAAGAAAAAGAAGAGTAAGTATAGGAGCGGCTGGGTGGTGCAGTCAGTTGAGCATCGGACTCTCCTGAGATCAAGCCCTGCATCTGGCTCCTCACTCAGGGGGGAGTCTGCTGGAGATTCTCCTCTCCCTCTCCCTCTGCCCCTCCCCCCGCTCCTGTGCTCTCTCTCTCTCTCTCTCTCTCTCTGAAATAAATAAATAAACCTAAAAAAAAAAGAAGAGTAAGCATACAGAGAGTTTAAATTACATAATTAACAAAATACATAATGGACATATGGATTTTGTACCCAACTAAGAGAGAATATTCAATCCTTTTAAGCACACATGGAACACTTACAATCCCTGACTATCTATTAGGACACAAAGAAAATCTCAACAAATTCCAAAAAGCAGAACATACAGACCTGTTCTCTGAATAAAAGAAATAATAAAATTTGATTATTATACCATCACCAAAGTATAGCCAAAAATTTATCAAATTAAACATTTTAAAATACCCTTTTAAATTATTCTTGGATTAAAGAGGAAATGTAAAATGGAAACTACAAGCTAATTAGAAGTGGATAAAAACTAGAGCATTATTTTAAGGATGTGTCCTAAGCAGTCCTCAGAGAAAAATTTATAGCTTTAAATGCCTTCATTAGGAAACAAGAGAGACTTAAATAAAGGATAACACAATACACAACAAATAGAATAAAATGAAACAAAAACTAGAGGTCAATTCTATTTATGAAAATAAAGGCAAAACTCCCAAACAAAATACTAGCAAAATGATTCTAGAGGTTTATCAAAAGAGCAAAGCAACATGACCATTAAAGGCACATCCCACGAATGTAAGGACAGTGAGCCTTGGGAAAACTGCGATTGTCGGTCACCACATTCATAGATTAAAGGAGAAAAACACCAGGTTCTAAAAGGAGAAATCTGTATGGCAAAAATGCAAAGTAAAAGACAAATGATAAGCCAGGAAAAACTATTCATAACTCAAATTTCAGAAAAAGGACTAATTTCCTGAATATATGCATTCTTATGTATCCATTTTTTTAAACAAACAATTAACAGAAAAACATACAAAGTATGTGAAAAGTCAGTTCTTGGAAAAGCAAATGCAAATGCCTGTTACATACGCAAAAAAAAAAAAAAAGGCAACAAAAATACTCCTTAATCCACTCATAACTAGAGAAATGCAAATTAACACTACCACAAGGGATTTATTTCTAAATACCATTCTCTAGTAAAAGAACCAGAGCTTCTTAGAGGAACTCGGATTCCAGGACTGGGATGGGGAGAAGATAAAATGAACCTGACACATGTTATAGGGTCAGAAAATAAGGAAATGGGGGGGGGGAGAGATGGGGGATGGGTACCCAGAAGCCCACCAGTAGGAGCTAATAAAGGCCAAAGATGAAAAAATTTAACCAAGAAAATCAAGCACAATAGTATTTAATTATAACCCAGAGAATAAAATAATCAGTGTAGGAGAACAGAAAATATTCCTTACACAGGAATGTACAGGGAATAGAGCCACCCTTCTTCATCCCATAGCAGACACTTCTGGGGCCATCCGAGTGATGGGTTCTGGGCTGGGCTAGGACAGGCTCCCATGGAGCTCACAGCCTGCAGTGGGAGTGACAGCCATCTCGGGCATCCAGTCCCCTCAAGCAGGGGCACCCCTCCAGTTCTCCTTGCCTCTCTCTGGGCCCTCTCAGCCACCCCAGTGAGTCACCATATTTTTTTGCGTGAGTTCCCTTTCAGTAAACTGAGATAGAGATTACTTGAAATAAAATGCAACCATTTTAAGTGGAGCGTTTGATGGGTTTTGTTAAATGTATGTTTCTGTGCAGTCACCACCCTCCGCAAAATAAAAAAACATTTCCAGCACTCCAGAGAGCTTCCTCCTGCCTCCACCCCAGGTTACCACTGGTCTGATTTCGGTCACCATAGCTGAGTTTCACATGTTCTAGAAATTCATAAAAATAGAATCATACAGCATGTACCCTTTCGAGCCTGGCTTCTTTCATTCAACATAATGTCTGCAAAATGCATCCCTATTGTTGCACCTGTCAATGGCTTATTCCTTCTTCGTGCTGAGAAGTATTCCAGCGAAGGGATGCCCCACAGTTAGTTTATCCTCTCAGGTGTAATGAGCCACTGGAGTTGTGCAGTTTGAGCTATTAAAAATAGAGCCTCAGGAGGCCTGGGTGGCTCTGTCAGTTAAGCCTCTGCCTTCGGCTCAGGTCATGATCCCAGCGACCTGGGATCAAGTCCCCCATAGGGCTTTTGCTCAGCTTGGAGCCTGCTTCTCCTTCTGCCCCTCCCCCCGCTCATGCTCTCATGTGCTCTCTCTCTCTGATAAATAAATAAATAAAATCTTAAAAAATAATTAAAAATAAATTAAAAATAAAAATAGAGCCGCTGTGGATGTTCAAGTCCAAGCCTTTGCAAAGACAGGTGCTTTCATTTCTCTTGGGGAAATACCTACAGATAAAATGTCTGGGTCACACAGTATACTTCTGTCTAATATTTTAGGAAACTGCCAAGCTGTCTTCCGCAGTGGAGGTCATCACTTCCAGCCCCAGCAGGGGTGTATGAGAGTTCTAGTTGCTCCACATCCCCCCCCCCAGCACTTGAATGGTAGAGTCCCCTTTTATGAAGCCATTTTAATAGGTGTAAAATATCTCCGGGCGCGTGGGTGGCTCAGTTGGTTAAGCAACTGCCTTCCGCTCTGTCATGATCCTGGAGTCCCGGGATCGAGTCCCGCATCGGGCTCCCTGCTCGGCGGGGAGTCTGCTTCTCCCTCTGACCCTCCCCCCTCTCATGCTCTCTCTCTCATTCTCTCTCTCTCAAATAAAATCTTTTTTAAAAATTTAAAAAGATAGTTTCTCATTGTGGCTCTAATTTGCATTCCTAGATGTCTAATGATATTGAATATAGTTTCGAGTGCTTACTGGACATTCATATATCTTCTTTGGACTGTTCAAAACTTTGGCCAATTAAAAAAGTTGCGTTGTTTTCTACTTACTGAGTTACAGTTTTGAGCCAAATTAACACTGATCAATATCAGGTTGTCCTTGTTCTAACCCTCACCTGTCCTCCTCCCAGGGGATCCAGAGTAAGCTCCAAACACCTGGGTCTGGTTCTCTACCATCTGTCTCCTCCCCCCTAGCCCTTTGCTCAGTCCTTTCTTCCACAAAGGCTCCCGGCAACCCTCTGAACCAGCCATAACGAGGCAGACAACTATTACCAAGAATCATCTTGTTCACGATTCTCTGGACACACTATTGACCCACTCCCCACAAATTAAGCTGATGCATCCTTGCATCCTGCAAATGCAATCTTCCTAGCACTGCTGTTGAATGAACAAATAAATGAGTGAACGAATGCCTCTTACCTGGCGGGAGAGGCCATCGAATTCTTCTTTGAGGAAGTGACACTGGGATGATCACAGAGTAAAGAGAAGTTCATCGGATAACCAGGTTGGAGAAGAGCATCCAGGTAGCAGGGTCAGCATGCACAAAGGCCCTGGAGTGGGGAGAGCATGGTTTGTTCAAGAAACTGTAAGAGGGTCTATGAGTGGAGGAGCCAGGGAGCAGAAGACACCAAGGGATTATGTTTTTAGTCTCTCTACCAAGACTCTGAGCAAGATGGGAATCTCCGAAGGTTTGGGGGATAAGGGAAATGCAGGTGATCCTGACTGAGCATTTTAGCATCCTTCTGGCTGCCAAGAGAGGAAGCAGAGAGGCCTCTTAAAGACACCCTCACAGCAGTCCAGGGAGCAGGCAGGAGTACTCTGGGGCCTCGTGGAGGCTTGGTGGTGGTGAGAAGTGAAGAGACAAAGAAAGCTTTAGGAGGTGAACATGTGCCGGCCTTGGTGACGGACTGATGGTGAGGGTGAAGGAGAACAAGGACAGCCCCGGGTCTCAGATCTTGGGGTAGAAGGATGGATGGCGGTGCCCTTCATGGGGGCCCAGGAGCCAATGGGAGTCCCCGGAGTATGAATGGGGAGAGGGAGCAGAAGGAAGGCTGGGGCAGCCAGTACAGGAGGCCGGGCCGGCCAAAGATGGGAGGGGTGGCCAGGGGAGAAAGAGGGAGTGGGTTGGGGAGCTGACAGCTCGATCAAAAGCGCAGGAGGGGGCGCCTGGGTGGCTCAGTTGGTTAGGCGACTGCCTTCGGCTCAGGTCATGATCCCGGAGTCCAGGGATCGAGTCCCGCATCGGGCTCCCTGCTCTGCGGGGAGTCTGCTTCGTCCTCTGACCCTATCCCCTCTCATGTGTTCTCTCTCTCTTTCTCTCTCTCTCAAATAAATAAATAAAATCTTAAAAAAAAAAAAAAGCGCAGGAGGACGAGACAGGGGTCTTGCCGTTTGGGCGCCTAGGTTCCTGGGTCCCAGACACAGCGCAAGAACACGGGCAGGAAGCTAGACGACGCAGCGAGTGTACACAACCCTTCAGAGCACGCAGAGAAGACTGGAAGCCCCGACGGGGCGTTCAGGGGCAGCAAAAAGAAGGTCTCGGAGCGCCGGGCCGGGGCTGAGGGGAGAGTGCGTGTGGGTATGAGGGGGCCCCACGCCAGCTCGGCGGACAGTCCCGCCCGGCGGGGCCCGGAGCAGCTCGGGCAGCCAGGGTCCGAGCGGAGGACGGGAGGAGGAGGAAGGCGAGCGGAAGAAGCGAGCGGGGCAGCGGGGGAGCAGGAGACAGCGAGGAAGGGAGGAGGGGACGGGGCAGGAGGGGCGGGGCGGGGGCGGGGCGGCGGGGGGATGCGCCCCCGCTCTCGAGTCTCGCCTTTTCTCCTTCCGCACAGCCCGGGTTTCCGCTTCCCTCCCGGCGCGGGGTGAGGGAGCGGGGCCGCGCCTCGGTCCCTGCCGCCGCCGCCATGTGGCCCCCAGACCAGGAGCCCGACCCGGAGCCCGGCCCGGCCCCGGCGCGCGCCGGCCGCTCTCCGCCCGGCGCGGCGATGCCCGGGCTCCGCGCCCTCCTGCCGGCGCGCGCCTTCCTCTGCTCGCTCAAAGGCCGCCTCCTGCTGGCCGAGTCGGTGAGTGCGGCGCGGGGCCGGGGTCCGGGGCGGCGGAGGCGCCGTCGGGACGCCCGGGACCGCCGAGCCCTCGGAGCCGCGGAAAGCGGGCGGAGCTGGGCGCACTTCCCCAGGCGTCGGGTGGCGCCGAAGCTCAGCGCGCGAAGCAGAGGCGAGGCGGGGCTCGAACCCGGGTCCTCGGGGCTCCCTAACCCAACATGGGGGGCCGGTCGGGACGCCTGGGGCCGCGGCCCGATGACGCGGCGTCCGGGCCCCTGGGAGCTCAGCCTGACGCTGTGTGACCCCGGGCGCCTCCGCCCTCTCCGGGCCCCCGGAACGGGCTGCAGCCCCACATCCTCTGGCCTCCGTCGCGGGCACTCGGCTCCGCAAACCCTCCCGCCATCCCCGGCTGCGCCCCGGGAGGAATCAGCCCGCTCGGCGCTTCACGACGCCCGGATCGTGGCCGGGGTCGGCTCTCCGCGCCCTTGCCCGCTTTCCTGGGCGCAGGGAGGGCTGGCCGGGCCTCGAGCTGCGGGGCGGAGGCCGGGGTGGACTCCGGCCAGCCAAGACGGGGAACAGCGGGAAGTGGGAAGGGGACCCCCGGGATTGGGTGAGGCCGGGGCCGCACAGTGCGGGGCGCGGAGGCAGACCCCTCCCCCCGGGTGCAGGGGGCGGGAGCCCAGCGGGGTGACTTCATCCCCCTCATGCCCCCCTCGCTCGGATCCAGCCGCCCCGCCCCCGCCGAGCTCCTTCCTCCTGCCCGCAACCCCCACCCCGGCCCGTCAGGCCTTTGTCTTGGGGACACTACGAAAACTGCACCATCCGCGGGTGGGGCGGGGGCTTGGTGCTGGGCCTCCGTGCAGGGAAGGGGACGAAGTGGCCGGGCGCGGGGGAGGTGAGATAAGGAACAGCTCTTGTTACTTAGATCTCTGGCAGTTTGGCAATCCCTGTCGTTATTCCCACTTTGCAGACAAGAAAGCTGAGGCCAGGGCATCTAGGGAATTTAACAGGTGGGTCACTTGCGGGCCAGGTGACAGCAAGGCTGAGTGGAGGTCAGAGGAAGGAAGCTTCTGCCCCACACCTCTCCTTCGTACTGCCCAGGGCAGATGGCAGGAGGCCATCCTGGCACTTCTGCCCCTGGGGTCAGCCCGGAGGTCACCAGCCCAGCTCCCAAGTGAGGCACCAGGACCCAGGACTCAGCCCACACTCCAGGGAGTCGCCTGTGGTTGGCCACCCCAGCCCCACCCTGGAGACTGATGAGAGCCCCTTTTGCACAGAAGCCTTAAATCCACAGGCCAGTGATGGAAGCCAACCCCAACCCCACTCAGCCCACCTTATAGGGGAGGCCCTTGGTGTAGCTGATCTAGGGGGATGAAGAAGTAGGGAGGAACAGGTTAGGGTTGATCACAAGGGGAGCCACTCTGGCCACTCTTCCCTCCCTCTGGTCCCCTCTGGCTGCCTCCAGGCCCAAGCAAGTGGGGAGGCTGACAGGGATGGGAAAGGGGAGGAAGTAGCACCAGGAATCAGGGAATAAGGAAACAGGAGTGGAGAGGGGGTTCCCCAGAATCTGACTTTGGGGGCCGGTGGACAGGAAGGGGAGGGACCATGACAGCCTTCCCAGGAGGACGTACAGCAGGAGCTAGGGACAGGGCTGGGTCAGGGCCCCCTGGCCTTGCTTTCCTGGGAGGCCCCTCTCTGTGCCTTAATTTCACATCTGTTCAGATTGAACTCGGCTAATTCCCGGGCCATGGTCAAGGCAAATTTGGGTGCCCTGGGGACTCCCCGGGATCTCTGCAGCTCATCTGTCTGAAGCAGCCACAGCATTTCCTGTGGGGCATCTGGGTGTCCCTACAGGGCCCCCTGGGCCCCACTCCAAGCTACTCAGCCGTGGACATGTTCAAACCCGCCCAGCCATAGTGACAGGACAGATAAAGGCCAGCTCCCATAGGGCAGGGTTGCTTAGGAACTAGAGCTGTGTGGCCAGCCAGCCCTGGGTTCAAGTTTTGATGCCTTGTTATTAGCCGCATGACACTGAGCAACTCACTGCACCTGTGAAGTGTCCACACCTCAGTCTTCTGATCTGTGAGGTGGGCTGTGAGCAGCACCAGTGCATGGATGGTTGCGAGGATGCTCCAAGCCTCAGGCCCTGGCCCGGGAAACAGCCCCTCATCTTGGTCTGCCCTGCCCTGCAGGGCACACGGTCTGCAGAACTAGCCGGGGACCTCAGCATCTCCTGGCATCAGTCCCCACCCACGGCGTGTGGGCAGGGCTGCGGAGAACTCTGATCCTTGTTCCTTAGCGTGGCCTGCCCTTTGCACAAAGGCTGGGTGGATGATGCAGCAGGGCCTGAAGTGTCAGGCCAACACTCCCCCTCCTGGAGGGTTTTTTCTTCGTATGAATTGGCAAACAGGAAACCCGAAGAGTTCTACCATTAGCGCCCGTATACCCACCGCCCAGATTGTACAGTTGTTACCCTGTTGTCAGATTTCCTTTATCACATATCTTATCCATCTGTCTGGCCACCAATTAGTTTTTGATGCAGAATAAATTACGTGCATCAGTACATTTCAACTCTGAACACTTCAGCATGCATATCATTAACTAAATTCAAGGTTTGTATATTGGTTTTCAGCTAAAAGTCACATTCTTGGGAGTTGGGTGTAATTTTTTGAAATGGTTTCTGCTTCGTGAGCTGCCTTAGAGACTGCTTAGGTTTGTTTTGCCCTGTTGGGCACCATCTGAGTTGGGTGGATCCTGCCATGGAGCCTGCTGGGGTGGGGGGGCGAGGTGAGCAGCAGGAGGACGTGGACGTAGCCTCCTGGGGGGCTAGACCCATGTGGGAAGCTGGGCTTCCTGATTGGGTCCTGGCAGGGTGCTGGCACGGGATCAGGGTGCAGAGCCGTGCCCCGAGGCATTGGGGCAGCACGGGTGTGGGCCAGGGCCCCATAACGGGGTTCTAATGTTGGCAGCTGCAGGACTGTGGGCAGGTGGCCTCCCCTGCTGGAGCGTCTTCTGTGCTTGGCTGCAGAGCCCTGGGCCGGGGGTTGTGCAAAGGTTCTGACTTTACCTTCCCGCACCTCCAGGGTCTCTCGTTCATCACCTTTGTCTGCTATGTGGCATCCTCTGCATCCGCCTTCCTCGCAGCGCCTCTGCTGGAGTTCCTGCTGGCCCTCTACTTCCTCTTTGCCGATGCCATGCAGCTGAATGACAAGTGGCAGGGCTTGTGCTGGCCCATGATGGTGAGGGGGCCCCAGGAGGAAGGGGCTGGCTGCATTTCGGCCCTCACCCTTTCTTCAGTGTGCTGGTTGGTTGGAGCCAGGACCCTCCACCCGGCAGCCATGTGACCCAGAGCCGTTGCCTTACCTCCGGGAGCTCTCTGGGTGAGGCGGGGAAGCCCCGCTGGCATCCTGGCCCCTGGCCACCAGGTGGCGCTGGTGCTCCCAGCTGGGCCTGCCGGAATGAGCCTCAGCCGCAGGAATTCAAGCCATTTCCACAAGGGCAGGACAGGTTAACTGAGGACTTGCAGGGCTTACCCAGACCTCAGCCGCCTGGCAACTTGCTTAAGCAGTCACCTGGGAGGCCTCAGAGTCCCACCTCAAACTTTGCTGTTTGAGAAGGGACAGAAAGGCTGCGATTGCACCCTGGTCTCTTGTCTTCATATCCAATATGCTTCCTGCTGGGCTGCACCCTGTGTCCCCATTTTAGGGACAGGTGAGCAGAAACCATGATACATAAATGGATCTGCCACAAGTACGTGGCTCAGTGAGGCCCAGGGCCAGATCTCCCCACTGGAGAGCCAGCAGGGAGCAGGTGACCAGGTTTCCAACGTCTTTCTCACCAAATGGGATCTGTATGTGGGCCCGGCCGGAGGGCAAGCTGCAGCCTGGCCCACATCCTGTTGTCCACCGGGCAGGGGACAGCTAGCTGGACCGGGAACAGGGCAGCCTCCAGGGGCACCTGGGCAGGGGCAGGAATGGGGGTGGGAGAAGGACCAGGGAGTGCAAGGTGGGGCCAGGACAGGGCGGGAGCCCCACGGATGCTGGACCTGCGGGCGCCGGGTGTGTGTCCAGCCTTCGGGGCCCGTCATCCCCTGGGAACAGTGGGTTCCAGCCCCATTCCTGCCGCCTGGTGCCCTTCTGAGTCCCTGCCCCGGTCTGGGCTCCCAGCTGTACTCCACTCCTGGGAGCCCAGGGCGGTGACCACGCCCACCTCCCCCCAGGACTTCCTGCGCTGTGTCACAGCGGCTCTCATCTACTTTGCCATCTCCATCACAGCTGTCGCCAAGTACTCGGACGGGGCTTCCAAAGCAGCTGGGGTGAGTAGCCACCCTAGCCCTGGAAGAGGTTGCCCAGCAATGCCCCCCTCAAGCTCACCCCACCCCTGATGGAGCCCCAGATGCCCCTGGACACTCAATGTCTGGGGCACAGTCTGTCCCCGCAGAGGCCCCTTGGGTTTTCACGTGGATCTCAGCGATTCCAAAGTCTTCTTATTGGAGATTTAATCTGCCCTGAGTTTTGAAGGCTGTTTGCCCAACCAAGATAACAGCTCATTTTCCTACTTGTCGGTACCGGGACGGGTCTGTGTTTGCCAATCCGAGCTACTTATCCGAGCTGATTGAGCGGGGCGGCAGCTTCTCCGCTTCTCCTGGGCTCTCGGACCAGGGACTCCCAGCTCCTGATGATGGGTCCCATCCACCCTGTTCCCTATCCCACAGGTGTTTGGCTTCTTTGCCACCATCGTGTTTGCAATCGATTTCTACCTGATCTTTAATGACGTGGCCAAATTCCTCAAGCAAGGGGACTCCGCAGAAGAGAACACAGCCGACAAGGCGGAAGGTGGGTGGCCCCCCTGTGGGTTTTCACCTGGGAACCCAGCTTCTCAACCCAGGACTGTTGCTGGGGACCCTGCTCTCCCTTAGGGATACTTGGCCAGTTTGAGACTGGAGGAGCATTTCCTCTCTCCCCATATGGGCAGGAAGTGTGTTCACAGCCTGGTTCTCCTATCCCTTCATGGGGCACTGATCATAAAGCAGGCTGGCTCCGCAGGGCCTCTGCCTTTCCAGGAAAGGCATGCTGAGGGCCTTTTCCTCGGTGAGACCTTCCATGATGAGCCCGGGCTGCTCAGCGGCCACCTGCCCTGAAACCCACCCCCCTGCCCAGTTTCACCGGCCCGTTGCTCAGGGGCCAGAGAACCAGGCTCTCCTTATCCGCAGCACTCGGGCAAGCTCTGCAGAAAGCATCCCTCTGCTAAAAATATGTGAGACTCATCTCATCCCATCCTGTACTTCAGCCACTCCTAGGTTCAGTGTCCCTAGACATTTTCCTTAGGCCTTTGGGACCTGCTACCAGCTGCCTGCCCTGGGTGCTCCTAGCCCATCACCCCAGTGAACAAGTAGGAAGCGTCAGTGGAGACGTGTGTTTGAGTATTGTGGGCTTTGACACTTGGAGATATATGTATGATGATTTTTTTTTTTTTTTTTTTTTTTTTGCTGTAAAATGATTCCTAGCTTGTGTTAGAATGAATACAGCAAACCCACAAAATCATACAGGGCTAGGGAGTCAGGGTTTGTGGAGGCTCTCGGAGCTCATCCATGACCCGGCAACAATGTGAGGACAGACTGGGGTTCAAAGAGACCGAGGTTGGCCAGGGAAGGGGTGTCCCTCCCTGAAAATAGCAACTGGCACTGGGGCTGAGGCAGGAGGGTTAGCAACTTGGGTGTCTTTCCTTCCTGGAATGGGGGGGAGTTCCAGAAGGCTCTAGAGAGTACTCTTCGGTATTGGATTTCTAGGAGCCCTTGAGTCATACCTTAGATAGGCCCTTGACGTCATAAAATGGTTCTGATCACCACATAATATTAGGATTGGGGGCAAGGGGGATTGAAAGTATAAGTTGGTTAAAAGAAAGCTTCCTGATTTTCTAGTATATTTTACTTTCTTGTGCCTGAAAATAGCTGTCCTCACCTTGCCCTGCTGAATTGCAGGGTAGGGTTGAATTTGGGGTGCAGATATATCACGCTAACACCCCAGGTGAGAACGGCCTGGGGTGACTCTGGAGGGGCATGTGGGCTCCCCGCTGCATGCGCCCCGCCCTGGAGGGGACGGCAGCTGCCCCTGCAGGGGCCCAGGCCCGGGGCCAGCCCTCACGCCAAGCTGACACCAGCAACAGTCAGAAACCCAGCCAGTCCCCCAGAAACAGCTTCCCGGCACCGCTGGCCTGGACACTCCGGCCAAGCGTCCCCCTTGCTTCGCTTTCAGAAGAGCATTCCGACTCCGAGTCTGACTGAAGGCCTGCCCCGCCCCGGCAGCCCGAGCCGCGCGGGCCCCCACTGCTGCACCTCGGGACCGGGCGGCCGACCGGCCAGGGCACTGCGCATGTTGCGAGAGCGGCGCCGACTTCTCCAGCGCCAGTGGGAGCTGCTGACGGAGCTGGCCTCCTCAGGGCCCCAGGGTGACACGCCCAAGCCCGGCATCCGACCCAGCACCCTCGGCCGAGCACCGTCTAACCGCTGCGCACGCGGGGGCATCGTGAATATTCCGCCATGTCTCCTCGTTTCTGCCCCACAGACCTTAAGCCTTGTAACCTCTCTGCCAAAAATGAGCACAAGGGGACAGAGCTGACGGAGCCTTGTTACCTCCGTCACAGGAAGCATTTCATGCTGGGGGCGGGGGGGTAGGACCGAAGCCACCACAGGGCCCACCTGCTAGGCCCCAGGGATTTTTGTCTGCATTTGGTGTCCCACTCATGCGAGGCACTTTGTCGAGAATGATCCTTCCAAGATTCTCTTGTTCAAGGAACACCAGTACCCTCTTCATTTTTGAAGCAGGGAGAAAACCGACCTTTGCTCTCATCCAGGAGCGAGCAGGTCAGGGTGCCTGTTATGGGGAGCCACCCTGGGGAGCCACGTCTTCTCCGGGTGGTATGACAGTTGTACCAGGTCCAAAAGGTCAAGGGTACCTAACCGTGAAGTAACTGACAGCGTTCTGGGGGGCTGGGCAGGCCCAGCCGATCCCTCTTTCCTGGGGGCCCAGGAGCAGGCGAGGGGCTCTCGGGCACTCAGGATGACAGGTTTCTCGACACCTGACTGCCTCTCGAGAGGGGAGCTGTGCCTTCTGTGTTGACCTAGAGACATGTGCTGCGTGTGTATGTTCAATGGGATTTTGTAACTTTATGTAATTTTTTTTTTTTTTTTACACAAAAGTAGCTTTTTAAATGGCATTTCCTCTGACCCAAGAAGCCTCATGAATGAGCCAGATCTGGACCCGTGTCTTGGGCATTTGTAACCTTTGTTCTTCTCTTGCATGTGAAAAAAGCCTTAATGAATTAAAGCAGACTGACTGCGTGCTTGGAGTGTATGTTTGAAAACCCCTCCACCACCCAGAGCAGTGCGGGCGCGTGTCCCGTCTGGCACAGACGGGGCCTGCCGCCGGTGAGTCCTGAGGGCTCCGGGTTTCAGCAGCAGCACGCATCTGCTCCACACCAGGACCCCACGCGTCTGACACATGTGCTCTCCCGCACTCCTCACACAATCCTGGCTCACAGTCCAGGAAACTAACAGAAGGTTCGGGAACTTGCCCAGGTTCACCAGAGCCCCTTGGAGGGGGCCCCGGGCCCTCTCACTTATGCGTCAGGGTAACGACCCAGGCACCTCTGAGGTGGCCCGAACCTGGGGCTCTTGTGGTTTGGAAACTGGTTGCATGAGAGACCTCGGAGTCGAAGCCTGGGAGGACCCTGGGTCAGCATTTGGCCCAGGCATTCTGCCCCGACTTTTGCACACGTTCGAAAACCTGTCTGAAAGTTGAGCGTGCAGACGCCGAGAGGGGTACACGGCGGGCGTGTCTGCTCCTCCTTGCCTGCCCAGCTAAGCCAGCCACACTGCCTGTCCACACCCATCCCGTGGCCTCTCTCGTGGACGTGGACTTTGTTCAGCCTCCACCTCCCAGGCCTGTTTCGGGAACGGGGTCCACACCTTTGAAGGGACAGAAGGGAAGTCAGGACAGAGACAATGCCGCTTTTACGTGTCCATTTATTAAACAAGAACTCCTTCATGACGATTTAATACAATATTTATTAGCGATTAGTGTTGAGAAAATTATTTCCCTCTACATACAAAAATACAGATTTGAACACTATGAAAACGATCAGGACAAGTACCATGAAAAATAGGTCCTTCAAAAGAAATAAGGGGGCAAAATCGAGGGCAATGTGAGGCCCCTATCTGCTGTCAGGGACAAGCCACCAGGGGCAAAGACTTTGGGGCCCCGAAACCACTCCACATGGATAGAGTCAAACCCACGAGCCAGGGTTCGAGAAGCCAGGAGACCCACCAACAGCATAAACCAACGTGTGCCAAATGGGCATCACCTCAGAATGCCCCACAGCTGTGTCCAAACTAGTAAAGGAAATAGACTTTTAAGAAGCAAAATGTAATAGTTATTAAATTAACATTGCCCCCCAAAGTGCCACCAGGCCAAGTAACAATGAATAATCGTATTAGAGTTATTAGCCATCTGACTTGACTTCCTTTGTTAAAATAATTACATATTCTGACCCTTCAAAAGGACAAAAAAGAAGCTACAACTGTATGTTTCCATAAACCCATTCCTTCATGTTGCAACGACTCAGCTAGTTTACTCGAGATTTTTCTTGACCGGACAGAACCCGAGTCCTACGGGGGTGGGAAAGCCGAAGGAGCAGCTAGAGTGTTAGCCGAGTCCCGATTTCATCAAGCTCCTCATAGCAGGGCATCTATTTTGTCCAGGCAGAAAACCGGAAAGGGCCACCGAACCCACCCGGCGCATCCATAAACCAACGTGAGGTCCCAGGAGAGGGCCAGCCGGCGGAGGCCACCGGGGCAGCCTGTCTCCCGCGGGCAGAGCGGGAGGGGGGCCTGAGCCGGTCCGGGAGGACACCACCAGCCCAGTAACAACGGGGCTCTTCGCCGTTTCCGACCCAAAGCGGGGAAGTCAGAGCACTGCGGGTATCTATTCTTTTTTATGAAACCACTTTCCTCTTTCTGTTTGAGGTGAGGAGTTGCTCGCTGTAACTGACCAAGTAGTTTAAAAATGCCAAATGCAGTTATACTGATTAATAGTTATTTCACAGAAATATACTCTTACTCTCAGACTGTTGAAATAAGCAGAAACAAGTCGTTGGGGAGAGAAAGCAGCAGAGAGGAGACAGGAATAGCCAAGGTGGGGTGGTTTTTTTTTTTTCTTTTTCAAAATACGTAACGAAGTTTAAAGGGATAATGGCCAAACCTCAAAACCATCATTGCTAAAAGCAATATTAAAAGGACACAATCGAAAATCATGCTACAAAAATAGTGTCATCTGGTTTAACTAAATGTACATCTTTTTTTCAATTCCATGATTGACAAGTGTTTATGTGACTGACACACGGAAGGCACCGAAGGTGAAGCGATTATTATTTGTCTTAAAATATACAAAGACAGAATTATCTACTTTGGGGAAAAAAAAAAAAACATACAGTCATACCTGTAATAAATAGTTAAGTGTTTTTGCCACGGGTTCCTGAACCCCTACAAACTTCAACATATACAAATAGTTTCAATCCCTACATTCTCTTCGAGGGAACCACATCAAAATCAAGTTATTAAAAGCACTGGTTTTATCCACATACGTCAGTTTCATCATGAGGCAGGATTGGAAAACTCATTTTGGGTTACAGAGTGAACCCGCCGGAAGTAGGCAGCCCCTGTGTGGGTCTGGGCCAGCTTGGGGGTCCATCCAGGCCTCCCGCTCTCGTCTTCCCCCGGGGAGCCAGCCCTCCCCCAGCCTTGGACCAGTCAGTTCTCCCTTTAACCCCTAATGATTTGCCTTCCTCGCTTCTGCAGGGGACCAGAGTCTCAAAACTTGCAAAACCGATTCTGGAAAAGGCAGGAAAGCAAAACGGCCCGCAGAGGGAGGCAGCCATCAGTTAGACCTGGCCCTGACTGGCATGGACACCAGGCCCCTACACTGTCCTCATTCCCTGGTAAAGCGGGGTGCTTCCTACTGGGGTTTAGCAGTGTCCTCCAAAGACAACTCAGATTTGACAGGTTCGGACTATTACCAAGTCCCATACAAACTATCCCCTGAATCAACTGTGTCACATCTTCCCTCCTCTGAGGCATAATGAGGAAAAGAAACTTCGGGCCTCGCCCTAATCCCATCAACAAAGCTGATTAAAGTCATTTGAGACAAGTTCCACTAGAACCATAAAAGTTCTGATAGTTCAGTACGGTCCAGGCTATTAACCCCTTAATGAAGGCTCTCTGGCCTTTGTGTACAATGCATCCCAAAGAAAACATGCCACTCCCAGCTGTCTAATAAGCAAGTCACCTGAATTAAAGTCTTGGCGTAAAAATGTGGACAACAAACTAACCCTATGAAAAAGATGCACTATTAAAGGATCCATAATCTAAATTTTACTCTAGGCAAGTTGCCAGTGATTCAAGTTCAGTGGGCCTGTAGGTAACTTTTTTCTGTACTATTTATGGAATAAGAAAAACTAGAAAGGGGGAGAAAAAATCCCCAAGGTTGAGAAATGACATCCAATGCAATAAAAATATAATCTAGACCAAAGAAGGGAAAACACGTCAGGACCCATTCCTCTGTTTCAAGCCTAAGAGTGTATAAATGCCATTTACTGGTATAAGGAAAAGTCAAATGGAACATTCATTTTCAGAAAAAAATTCCAGATCTAAGAGATACTGAGGGTGTTTTCTGTCAGAGGTGGTTTCTAAATAAAAGCAATGTACAGGGTCAAATATTTCAAATTACGTTTTCAACTAGACAGTTCTTATGATCTCAGTAATATCTGCTGAGAAGAGAGGAAACAAGATTTTATAAAAAGCCAGGAAGGTTTGCAAAGCTCAAGGCAGGCAGCGTTAGGCCTGCATCCTCTCTAGGCACCCAAACCAGAATCTGAGTCACCCTGTCCAGACTCAACAAGACACCAAGAGCCCATCCAGAGCTCCAAGGCAGACTCGTCCCAACATCCAGCTTTTGTTCTCAGGCTGATTCCAAACACAAGACCTCATTTTTTCCAAAGCTAGAGGATAGGAAGGTAGTTCACCAAGTACATTTTTTCAAAATGTCCTGGGTCAGTCACCATGTGTGGTGTGATGAAGGGCCCCCCAGGACACAGTCTGGGTGCAGAGCCCCTCCCTCCCCTCAGCTCCCAGACCTGCCCCTGCCCCCACCTCTTCAGCCTGTCGCCCAGCTGGTCCTTAGAGTGGGTGCTGATAAGGTAAGAAAGACTTGAAGACAGAAGCCCCAGGTTCTGCAAAGTTCACTAGGAACTAAAAAAGCATCTGGGGACCTCACAAACCAATGGCAGTCCCAGGGGCAAGAAGCAACTTTTTATTTTGCTAGAGAGAATCAATGAGCAGTAGCCTTCAGCCTAGAAAGTGCTTTTTTTTTTTCCTGCCTTTTGCTACCCGTTTAATGTCATTATTTTCCTATAAACAAGATATGAAGAAAATGACAAGCAGTGGCAAGATGACTTCATGGTTGCTTGGTTTTGGACATGGAGGCACAATGGGGACCACTTAAATCATCACTGCCTTCCAGAATCACTGAACTGGCCACACGTTGCCTCCACACACTGTTCATCTGTTAAGGCCAGTTCTGAGAACCCACAGAAAATCTTGCACAGCCAGAGGTCAGAACTCGGTCCACCTCTTAAACACACGGAGGGGTGAGGAATTTCTTCCCAAAGAGCACATGAATGTTGACAAGAGAACGTGAGCTGGGGCCACACATAGCACGTGACACACCGAGGCGTTACTCCAGGCTTACTGGGTGCAAGAATTCACACACGTGTGCAGACAAGAGTCAGTGCTTCCTCTCCCCGAGGGACTGCCTGTGGCTTGAGTAAAGTCTCAGTCACTAAGAGAGCCCCACAGAAAGGCAGATGAAACTGCAAACTTCAAGCGAGTAGACATGTTTTCAACGGAGTCAAAAGCTCTCACCAGAAGCTTCCAACACATCGGACTGACTTCACGCCTACCCACGGGCAAGAGCGTCCCTGCCAGGAGACTGTCGCGGTGCCCTGAGGGCTGGGGCTGGGCTCCCCCCCCCCCCCCCCCCCCCCCCGCACACTGGCACTTGCTGTTCAGCTTGCCGAGGCAGACGAGGCCTGGGGACTGGACAGGCTGCTCCATCCCTGCCTTTTGGTAGGCAAAGGTTGTCTCTCTTGGGTAAGTGTTGCTGCACAGAGTAAAAATCTAAAATAAAATACATCAAACTTCTCCGGTGAGATTTTAATCTGTGACTGCCTTCGTCCTTCCCTGGCTTTCTGTGAGGCCAACGAGTGTCTCTGGGCCTCCGTGACTGTCCTCTCTCTGTTTGCAAGGGGAAGACCTCTCCCTCCAATGCCTTCAGCAGTGCGAAAGGATACAGGAGACTCGGAGGGAAAAAAATACCACATCAACCAAATCAGCGCCAAGATCAACTTTCTCTGAAGACGTCAGCGTTTGCATCCATCTCAAACCACCCCAGAGGTTCCACCAAATGCTTGTGGGTTTCAACCATACAATGTCCAGGAACAAATTCCAATTTACACAGCAACTGCAGTTCCCATCAAGTCTGGCACCCACTATGAACGCCAGCATCATCCTACCAGAAAATTGAGAAACACTAAGATTGCCTCAGCCTTAAAATGCCCCAAACCATATGCATGGGGTCCATATTGGAACTATTAAATGCACAAATAGGCTTCCTTCAATTTGCAAAAAAAAAAAAAAAAAAGTCCTGGTAAGCCCCCCGCTAAATCTAGATTGTCCTGTTTGTACACAGAGGCAAGACAAGGCAAATGCAAGCGTCGTCACACTCGCCCTAGACAGCCGAATTCCCTCCACAAGCACTCACGCCACATGAATGTCACCGGGTCACCTGGGTTAGAGAGCTCGGAGCGGGCCTGGCCGCTGCTGGTTGTCCTGGGAGCTAATTAAATATAAAGAAATATATTTACAAAAACCATGGGGGAGCCTCATGGCACAAAGGATATTAAATAGTTACAGGGACATAAATAATTCCAAAGATTCTACACTACGATGCAAATTGACTGTAAGTCCCTCTGTGGCACAAGGTGCCATCACTTTTTATCACCTGTAAGCATTTACAGTTTCGATGGGCTTCAGAACCATTTCTTGCAGCTTTCAACACATCCTCAGGAGACCAACAGGCCCTTTTTCACCAGATGATAAACTGACTTTATTGCAGTGACTTGGGAAAACTTGGGCAACGATCCTGCCTGAGTGGTATTGTTTTTTTCGATCTCACTTCAAAGGCGGCTTTTTATTGAGGCCAAGTAACATGATTCCCAACAGATTTCTGATAAAGTTCAGGGTGGTCCTTCCAAGTGGGCCCCGCTGAATGCAAGGCTGAGTCTTCGTGACCCTGTTTCTAATTGGAACTCTCAGAGGGAGATGAGCCCATTTTTGACGATGCAGACACACTCAACAAATGCAAAATAAATACACAAAATGAACAGATAAAATCCAGATGTCCTAATCTCCTCCGAAGTCACTACATCTACTAAGTTCAAAGTCTGCGACGCATGATTGGCACAGCCTCACAACACACACGGGCAGGGGGCTCGATCAGACCCGGGTGGGAGCAGGGGGTCTGCACGGGCAGCCCGCCGCCCGGGACGCAGACGAGCTCGCACGTACGACCCAGGCCGCTGCCCCGGAAAGGAGCCGCAGAATTCGGATCGTACCGGGTGGCCGGTCCAGGGGGCTCACCCCTCGCCCCGACCCTTCAGCCATGGAACCGCAGGCCGAGCAGGGGGACCTGCACTGGGAAATCAGATGCGCTGGACGCCTTCTCACACGCGCTGTGCCCCCCACCGGCCGGCACACTCACGTTCGCCCCCCCCCACACGGCGCCCTCCACCGCTGCCGTCGGTCACCGCTAGGTGAGGTCCCGGGGGCTCTCCCCGGGCTGCACACTCGTCCCCCGAGCAGGCCGGGTCTCCTCCCGGGGGGACGGCTAACCGCAGACTAGTAGAGCGGGAAGGAGGTTTGTAAACATTAACAACAGTTCAGAGAGGGAAAACCCGACAAGGTAAAACAATTTTTCCGTGAAAGATACAATTAGTCTCCAACAGGAAAAATACAAAGGACAAAAAACACTACAGCATCAGAGGGGCTCGCTGAACACGCTCACCACATAACCTTCACTTTCTCAAGAATCCATTCGAAACCTGACGTAACTAGAATTTTTCCCAACAACTTCCGAGATCAGCGTCCACAGTGCGGACCCTGAGGCACAAAAGCCAGAGCCTACGCCTTCTGAAACATCAGAGAAAGGATGTGTCGTGGTGGAAATTCAAGTATTTTCAAATCCTAGACAAACCTACTCAGAATCACTTCACAACTGTCGTCAGGCATTCAAAAATTAGCACACGTCCCTAAAACAGAGGTGGGTCCCCACCTGTGGTCCATGAAGCCAGCAAATGGGCAAGCATTCTGGCTGCTGGAATGGATTGTATTTTTTGTGTGTGACTTTTACCTGAGAAGGTAAAATTGCAGCAAGTCTGCAATTCAGCCTCCGGGTAGTAAGGGTGGGTAGCAAACTGGAAAACAAGATGGTCCCATATTCCTGGAGGAGGACGTGGGAGTCGGGGAGGTGATGCACTGGAGGAACAATCGAGTGATTTCTCAGCAGGGCAGGAAACGACGGGCGACCTTCCCGCAGGGCAGCGGGCCTGCCGAGCTGTGCCAACAGGACAGCAGCTCTTCCCATCCCCGAAGAGTCCAGACCCGGCAAACAGCTCCACCAGCCACCCCTGGCCAGACCCTCAGCGTCTCCCGCGGTGTACCGGGCCTGCGCTGGCTGTCTTGACGGGCCCAGGGATGGAAGACAAGGAGCAGGCGAGGGTCCAGGTAGCAGGACCACACGCTGCCCTGCGGCCCTCAAGGGACCTGCCCAGCGATCGCTGCTGACTCTTCCAACCCTGCACCTTCATTCCTTGATTTTTTACCCCTCCTAGCAGCTCCCATTAATCCAAAGTCTTGACTTGTCGCAAAAACCTGTGACAGGGTGGCGCAGAGCCAGATGTGAAGCCTGTGCTCGGGGACAGTGAGGACCTAGAGGAGACATGGCAGCCTGTGAGGCCCCTCCCGCCCGCCTCTGTCTCAGCAGCTGGGTATGGGGCTCCCCGCCTCGCAGACCCACCGACAGGGCCACTCTGAATACCCTTTCCCGGAAGGAACTTCTACCAAAGAGGACAAAATTCAGCTTAATCACAGGAAAATCTGACGTGACGAGGGAAAGAAAACTTGGTTGAAAGGCTGGGCACAAGGATGAGAGGGAGGAGGGCTCCGGCAGTTGGGCTCATGTGTCCAGGTGCTGGATCTCGGGGCGACCGTCCACGTCTCTGGACTCCGTGCGGGCTCGGATGTAGTCACTGGCGCTCTGCTGGTGGACACTGACTCTCCACTTCTGCACTGCCAGGAACGTGTTCACCGCATACACCGCAGTCGCCAAGAAGCCAAATATCTACAAAACACAGGCACGGTTAGTCCAGACACATTAGCCTTCGACAGGGTGTCCAGGCAGGACCCGCCCCGAGCCGCTCACGTTGACCCGAGCTGTACCCACAACGCCCGGACCCACTGCCATCTGGCTGTCGGACTATGGCCAAGTGCCTAGTTAAACATGACTCCCCCAAAGTCCTGCCTGACCTGAAGACAGCCTAAGGGTTCTCTTCAAGTATTCTGGATCTATTAAGCACACACACACACACACACACACACATCACAGAAGTACCTCTTTTTCATGGTCCCAGATAAGAAAGTACAATGTAGCCAAAGAACCAAACAGAAAATGAGGGTCTCATGTGTGAGATGCCCACAAGGCCACAATGGCTGACATTCCAAATCACAGCCCCCAGGCCTCCACCTGCTGCCCAGCTTGCCCCACCCATGGGCAGCTCTGAGGTAAGCAGCAGCAGAATTGTAATGATTTGCTAAAGACAGATCAACCTACTGAGTGACACTTGGGAGAAGAGCTGGTTTCATGTTTTTTACAAACCTTTTAAACTGCCCTTCACCGTTGCAAAAGTGCTGCATATTCATTATAAATAGAGAACAATACAGAAATGCAAAGCAGAGAATCAAAGTCTTACGTGATCTGGTTCCCACCCCACCCCCAAAGGCATTCTACCTTGAAGAGCAAAAAAATGTCGTCTGGCTGCCAAATGGTGTCAAGACTGCCCTCTCCTTCGTTAAGATCCCCACACTGGCAGATAAGGCTCTTACCAGCAACATCACTAACAGACATCCAGGGCTCTGCTGGGAACAGACTAAAGGAGCCATTCTCAAATCGGAGTGTGCACCTGA
This sequence comes from Neomonachus schauinslandi, assembly GCF_002201575.2. Classification (NCBI taxonomy): domain Eukaryota; kingdom Metazoa; phylum Chordata; class Mammalia; order Carnivora; family Phocidae; genus Neomonachus; species Neomonachus schauinslandi. The sequence continues at coordinate 40,385,790 of NC_058418.1, forward strand.
ATCACCTGGAAGGCTTGTTAAAACATATTTCTGATTCAGGGGCTCCTGGGTGGCACAGTCGGTTGAGCTTCCGACTCTTGGTTTTTGGCTCAGGTCAGGATCTTAGGATCGTGAGATCGAGCCCCGCATCAGGCTCTGCGCTCCGCACGGAGTCGGCTTGGGCCTCTCTCTCCCTCTCCCTCTGGCCCTTCCCACTGTGCTCTCTCTCTCTCAAATAGATAAATAAATCTTTAAAGGGGGAGGGGGACATTTCTGATTCAGTAGCTCTGGGGGAGCCTGGGAATGGGATTTCTAAAAAGTTCCTTGGTGATGTGGAGGCTGGTCTTCTGGGGACTACACTCTGAGAACCACAGCACAGAAGGAAGCAGGACCTCAACTGGCTCAGTAACAACATCATCAGCAAAGAAAAAGTTCAAGAAGAATGAGCAGGACACATGCTAGGGGACAGAGGCGAGAGAGTAACGGGGTGTACAAATCCGCCTGTGTTTTAACCAACGCAGCTCACTCACCACGGCAGCAATTTCCGCTCCGGTCTTGTGGTTCAGAGCAGCTAATACAATCGAGGCAATAAAGAAAAAGAAAGTGCTGAGTCCAGTGTTGACCAAATCCTAAAGAAAGAGATAAAGTCACTTGAAAAGAATTACTTCATGCTTTGCCCTAAAAGCAGCTGAAGGATTTTCAAAATAAGGAGCACAACATCCAGCCTCTCTTATGGTTCCGTATTTTAGTCCTGATGGCCCAGGGGTACTGGACCCATGAAGGAAGGTAAAGATGGTAGCAGCGTATGGCGTATATCGCCTGATCTATCACCACGGCAAAATTCACATTTTAACCAAGCACGCTGTCATTCCTTAATGAATTATTATAGAAACCCAAATGGACTAACCCATCAAGGACATGCCCGTTAATTACTGTTTAGAATTCTATTGTCATCTTTTAAAAATACGCTCGAATCACCTTTCATTTGCATGGACAACACTCCCCGGGAGTCCAGAACGTACCGAAACTGGTGAAATCCCCTCCAACATCCCCTCATTCACATATGACATGATAAGTGCACTGTTTTCAGGCCTAGACAACACCCTTAGCCAGACCTCATGCTCTTTCTTATGCGTGGTCTTTCAAGGCTCTATGTGGCTAAAACCTAGAGGATTTTCTCGTAAGCTTTCTGAAAAGCAAATGAGGTTACTATCCAATGCTTCAAAGATTTAACTCTAGTCGGGGCGCCTGGGTGGCTCAGTTGGTTAAGCCACTGCCTTCGGCTCAGGTCATGATCCTGGAGTCCCGGGATCGAGTCCCGCATCGGGCTCCCTGCTCGGCGGGGGGTCTGCTTCTCCCTCTGACCCTCCCCCTTCTCACGCTCTCTCTATTTCATTCTCTCTCTCAAATAAATAAATAAAATCTTTAAAAAAAAAAAAAGATTTAACTCTAGTCGTAGTTGTTGAGAGGAACGTAGCACAGTGATTAAGTGTCACAGTCTGACTGGGGCCTAACCAACCATGACTCGGGACAAGCCACTTCATTTCTTGGGTGTCACGTGGGAACAGTACCCCCGCCTCATGGAGTCCTTCTAGGACCCCAGGGAGCCACGCACGTGAAGAGCCGAGCCCTGCGCCTGGCTCCCAGCTAGGGCTCCCGGCACATTTACTGATGCTTCTGTTATTACTAGTGTGACAACCGGCCACTGACAGCCTGGGTCATACCAGAGTCCCTCTATAATCTCTACAGAGAAGCAGAACCCACAGAACATGCTAGACTGGTGAAGTGCCAGGCAGACCGTGCATCAACACCAGGTGGGGGTCCTCAAGGGCCATCTCCTCTTTCTATAAGATGCAAAAAAAGCAACGTTCTCATCACGAAGATGCTGAGCTTGTGCTGCAGGAACCCCAATACACTCCTGGTGTGCGCTTCTGTGGGGGTTCGCGGGGAGCTCCAAGTACCCAAGACTACAAAACTCTGTCCAGAAACATCTCCCAGCAGGACAGTTTTTAGTTGTGGCCAGGGCAAATTTTTCACAAATTCAAACCAGGAAGTGTTTAGTTAAAATGCTCAGTTCTGGGCGCCTGGGTGGCTCAGTTGGTTAAGCAACTGCCTTCGGCTCAGGTCATGATCCTGGAGTCCCGGGATCGAGTCCCGCATCGGGCTCCCTGCTCGGCAGGGAGTCTGCTTCTCCCTCTGACCCTCCTCCCTCTCATGCTCTCTCTATCTCATTCTCTCTCAAATAAATAAATAAAATTTAAAAAAAAAAAAAAAGCTCAGTTCTGGGTAAGGTGCTGTAGGGACAAGGAAGAAGATAAAATGTATTTTCTGAACCAAAAACTATTCAGAAGTAGGGGGAACGTTTTATGATTCGATGCTGAGGCCAGATATCAAACAAAACTGTATATACATTAGGGGTGACTACGTAAAAATATAAATGTGGTCAAGGGCCTGTACGCATTAAAGAGGTTCATGTTGTTTGTCTAGGATTTCCACATTTGGAAATTCATCTTAAATACCACACTAGTGCAGAAAGGTCTCAGTGTAAGGATGTTCGTCATAGAACTTAAAATCGCAAAAAAATGGGGAAGCAAACAAAATGCTCACGAACAGGATTTGTGAAATAAAATGGTATCGCCACAATGGAACACTATGCGGTCATTAAAAATAATGATATAGTTGTACGTTTAACATGGAATATACTTAAAATAGTTTAAGTAAAAAAGCATGATTCTGACGGTTCCGTTCTTCCCCCCCCTCACACATCACAACATACATGCCTATGGAAGAGCTAGTTCACATGGTCTGGAAGGTTGTCACACCAAGTGACGCAAGTGGTAACCCTGATGCGTTGTATCACGTGTGACTTTTTAACGGCTTCAGTGAGATATAACTCATATGCCGTATAAGACGCCCAATTAAAATGGACAATTCAATCACCACGATCTAGTTTTAGAACATTTTCAGCACTCCATTAGCAGGTAATTCTTCATCCCTCCCCTAATCCTAGGCAACCACTACTAACCTGCTTTCTGGCTCTGTGGATCTTCCTATTCTGGACACTTCATATAAACAGAATTATATAATATGTGGTGTTTTGTGACTGGCTTCTTCCACTCAGGATGATGGTTCTAAGGATCACTCACGTTGGAGCATGTATCAACACTTCACTCCTTTCTAGTACTATGTTGTAGTCCACTGTATGGATACGCCACATTTTATCTACCTTTTCATCAGTGTTTGGACATTTGAGTTGTTTCTACTTTCCAGTTGTTTTGAATAACCCTACTATGAACTTACAAGCTTTTGGGTAGACATATGTTTTCACTGGTCTTGGATCACCACATGATTTTATTTTTTTCTTTTATTATCTGCATGTTCCAGCTTTTCTGTAACAGACATTGCTCTGCACAGTTTATAAGGCTTAAACGTGGGGCGCCTGAGTGGCTCAGTCGTTAAGCGTCTGCCTTCGGCTCAGGTCGTGATCCCAGGGTCCTGGGATCGAGCCCCGCGTCGGGCTCCCTGCTCGGCGGGAAGCCTGTTTCTCCCTCTCCCACTCCCCCTGCCTGTGTTCCCTCTCTCGCTGTCTCTCTCTGTCAAATAAATAAAATCTTTTTAAAAAAATAAAAAATAAAAGGCTTAAAAGTGGAATACTGCAGGTGTTGGTCAGCATCAACTACTTGAGTTCTGTGTCCACGAAACAAAAATCAAGGCTTGTAGGTTCATCCTTCACATTAGGGGGAACACAGACACGCCCTCTGACTGGGCTTTGGGGGTTTGTAGTCAACAATGGTGATTAATCTTTTTTAATGCTTTTACTGGGACGTGTACTCTATCAGCCACATGCTTTCCAGTTTGCCCCAGCCGTCCCCACTCCCTACGGTCTCACAGCCCGCCCCCCACTTTATGCTTCCGGTCTGGCCCCCAGAACACTCAAGACTGCAGCCCCTCCTTGTGCTAGGGGATGAAGAGGAAATCCGCCCTCACACACACACGCTCCCGGCTGTCTCCTTCAGTGACACACCGGCAGGTACAGGGGTGAACCCCTGTAACTCCAATAATGGGTCAACAGGATGTGGCCTAGAGGGTGTGAACCCAAGGCCCACTGGCCGTATCTGGCCCAAGGACGGGTTTGACTTGCATGGCATTCAAAACAAATTTGAACATGCCAACACTTAAATACCAGAAGACCGTACATAAAAAACGGACTTCTTAAAAGAAAAAAAGAAGCTTCTAGCTGCTCTTGAAAAGCTGTTCCCGAAGTGCCCTAAAGCAACTACACAGTCAGCTGGGGCTGGGGAAGAGAACGACCTGCCCCATCTCCCCGTCTCCCCGTCTCCCCGTCGCCCCGCCTCCAGCTCATGTTCTCAGAGGCCCAGCCCCAGCAGGCCCCGAGTCTCCAACCCCGCTCCCGTCCCAGAGAATGGGCCATCCAGCAACGTGCCCTGGCCCCCCCCACACCCAGTGGGCACCCACTCATCTTTCCAGGCCCGGCTGGCACCGGGCTTTTTCTCCAAACAACCCCTGCTGACACCCACTCCAGGCTTCTGCCCCGAGGAATCTACGACCTCCTTGCCTGGGTTCCACCAGGCCCCACACAAAACTGGATCTTACGGAGCACACTTACCAAAGCGCGAGCAGCTTGCATCGGCCTGCCCTGTGCTTTCGGTTCCCAAATCCTGGCACAAAGCAGGTGTCCAATACACGGCTGCTGGCCTGACCACAGGGGAGACGGCTGTAAACAGGCTCAGCCCCAGGCTCTCACTGCAGTCGCTCCCAAACCACCGGGCTCTGTGGCCGGCTCTGGTGCGAGCTCTACACATGGTCGAGACAGGAAGTTCACAGCCACCAGTCCACGTGCAGACTTGTGCTCGAGTGGCCCCAGTGCCAAAAGGAGAGTCATAACTGTGGCATATACCCTCCGTGGAATCCCTGTTGTGTCAAGTGTGTGTCTGTGTGTGTGTGTGTGTGTGTTACGTCACCAATCCTCGCCTAATTAGGATCCAAAATACGTATAAAGCAGGAGACGTGCTAGTTTGTCCTACTTTTACGGGAAAAGATGAGTACGCTATGATAAAAAATATGTATTTGGTCTTTGTCCCCAGTTCCTTGGCATTTCCGGAGTGATGATAGGAGTGTCTTTTGTGATTCATAAGGAGCCCCTCTCAACCACACCTGAGCTTATGGTAATGAGGTGAGTCTGGGGAGCCCCTGGATAGTTTCAGGATGGGCGCTGGTTACCAGAAAAACCAACCAGGCTGTTAGAAGGTTGGAACTTCCAGCCCCACCCCCACCAACCTCCAGGGAGGAGAGAGGGGCTAGGGATTGACTTCATCCTCCAAACGGCCAATGGTTTTAACTCCATCATGCCTACGTAATGAAATCTCCATGAAAACCCCCGAAGGACGGTGTTCAGGGAGCTTCCAAGCTGGTGACTATATACCTATGCTGGGAGGGTGCTGTACCCCAACTCCGTGAGGACAGAGGCTGCAGCACGTTGAGACTCTTCTGGATCCTGCCCTACACATACGCATCTCTTCCATCTGCCTGTTCCTGAGTTGCATCCTTTACGGCAAACCAATAAGCACAGGTAAAGCACTCTTCCCAAGTTCTGTAAGTTGCTCTAGAGAATTATGAACCTGAGGAGGCAAATCTGCAGTTGGTGCAGGTCACCTGGGAGCCCCGCTGGTGGCAGGTGTCTGAAGCAGGGGCAGTCTCATGGGACTGAGCCCTTCTCCCGAGGGTCTGTGCCAACTTTAAGAGTTAGTGTCGGAACGGAGCTGAATTTTTGGACACCTCGTTGGTGTCAGAGAATTAGAGAACTGCTTGGTGTGGAAAAACTACACAGATTCGGTGTCAGGAAAAAAAAAGACATATATTTGGTGTGAAAAGTGGTGTCAGGAAACACTATACCATGAGTCATGGCCAAGGCCTTGGGGCTCTGCAGGTGGCCCCGCTGGGTGACTCAGACTATCCCCACTCAACACCCAACCTGGGTTCTTGATTGTGAAGGTCTGTGGGGTGAGCAGGGGCCACTGAAGCACTGAGAAGGAGCACCAAGGAGGAAGAAGAACAGCCAGGACAGTGTGGTATCACGGGAGGCAGAGTGGAAAATACAGCAGGAGGGACAGAACATTCCATGGCAGTTCTCACACTGTTCGGTGGGGGTGGGGCGGGGGAGAACTGAGGAAGAGCCAGAGGATCCAGGAACATGGAGGCCCCAATGATCCCGACCAGAGGACTTTCAAGGATGTCAAGTTTATCTCCCGACCCAGACGGGTGGCTCCACAATCTTTACCATTCTTTACTCAACTGTACATTTTATTTTTTAAAGATTTAATTTATTTATTTGACAGAGAGAGACAGCGAGAGACGGAACACAAGCAGGGGGAGTGGGAGAGGGAGAAGCAGGCCTCCCGCTGAGCAGGGAGCCCAATGCGGGGCTCGATCCCAGGACCCCGGGATCATGACCTGAGCCGAAGGCAGAAGCTTAACGGCTGAGCCACCCAGGTGCCCCTCAACTGTACATTTTAATGAATTTTTCTGAGTGAGCTGTATTTGACAGTAAGAGGTGAGAAAAGAGAAATGAGGAGGAGGGAAGCCGAGAACAGAAGTGCAGACCTCCCTCCTTGTTAGGAAGTTCGGCTAAGCAGTCCGTGACGGACTCAGAGTGCTGGCTAAGGAGACCGGGAGCCCCTAGCAGCTTTTAGTGGCAGGCAGGGAATGGAGGGAGAGGGCTGGGGTGAGGGAGGAGGCCTAGGGCACTAACTAAACACAGGTGGGACACAAAGGTGTATGAGCCTCTAATACACAGAGAAAAACAAGTATCGCAGGATAAGTCCCATAGATTCATCAAAAACAAGCAAACCCAGAGCTAACAGAAGCTTTCTGCTTGCATCACATAATGCTTGTATAAAATATAAAATATACACTTTGCATCTTCCTCCTTATTTACCATTTTCCATGATTATTTTTGTGTCAACATATGCTCATGAAATGACCATTTTTCTAATTCTATACCAATCACACCCTATTTCACTCATTAGTTGGCTCTATTGAGGACAAAATATTCCCACCACCTTGTTAGAGAAACACAGCACGGTCAAGGCCAGCCCTCTGTAGCGACTCAATGAACTGTGTCCAGCCCTGAAGAACTCACTTATTCTCCCCTCCTAGAGAACAGATGACCTGAGCTCCCCTAAGTAAGTACCACTTCCTCAAGTTCATGTACTCATGCATTCTTCTGTTGAATAAGCATACACCTTCATCTGCTCTGAAAGGGTGGAAATTCTGGAAAAGATCCCAAAGGACTGAAACTGTTCTCAAGTGACAATATCAGCCAGGCGTTTGCCCCACCCAACGCCGTCCAGAAGAAAAGGACGTATGTGAACTTTCCAGTGAAAAAGATGCACTTCAATATGACCCAATAATGTGGTAGTCAACAAGCAGGAAGCCCTTCATGTTTAAAATAGAAGAATCAGAATTCCAGAATGCTCACTAAAGAGGTATTTCTGGGGATAGAGACCAGTATGAATTAGTTATTAAGTTGCAGAATGAGGTCTTTTAACAGATTTATAGTCAAATCAGTAGATAAGACTGAATTAGGGGAGTGAAGTCAAACCTGGCAGAAGTCTGCAGGGGAAACATGTGGCTGATAGGAAACAAGGGCCCGTCGCTTGCGGTAATACTTACATCTCTCGGACTGGCGGCAGCGCACGCTGGCTTGAGGTCCCTTACACACACGGTCTCATTTCATTCTTAAAACAAGCCTCTAATGGGGCGCCTGGGTGGCTCAGTCGTTAAGCGCCTGCCTTCAGCTCAGGTCATGATCCCAGGGTCCTGGGATCGAGCCCCGCATTGGGCTCCCTGCTCAGCAGGGATTCTGCTTCTCCCTCTCCCACTCCCCCTGCTTGTGTTCCCTCTCTCACTGTGTCTCTCTCTGTCAAATAAATAAATAAAATCTTTAAAAAAAAAAAACAAGCCTCTAAAATACTATCATCTCCACTTTACCAATGGTGGCCTTCAACACGGGGCTCTAAGTGATCTGCCCAGGGTCCCACACAGCCCTTAAGAGCCACCCTGCATTTGAACACAGATCTGACTCAAAGGCCCTGGTCTTAACCTTCCCGGCAGCCACCTCTTTGTCAGATAGGCCTTCTACCACTCGCATTTTGGTTGGAGGAGGTCTGGAAGCTGGAGGAGGTTTATGAGGTTCTCCTATGCTGTCAACTCTGTGGGCAATTTTTTTTTAAAGATTTTATTTTTAAGTAATCTCCACACCCAACGTGGGGCTCGAGTATACAGCCCTGAGATCAAGAGTCACACACTCCACCGACTGAGCCAGCCAGGCACCCTTGTGAGAATTTTCTAATGGAGAAGACAAACTTTATCTTAAAAATAGCTGAGATGCTATGGGGCGCCTGGGTGGCACAGTCGGTGGAGTGTCCGACTCTTCGTGATCTCAGGGTCATGAGGTCGAGCCCTGCATCAGGCTCTGTGCTCAGCACGGAGTCTCCTTGGGTTTCTGTCTCTCTCCCCCTCTATCCTTCCCACCCCTCTTGCCCTCCTTGCCCCCCGCATGCATGCGCTCTCTCTCTCTCTCAAATAAATCTTTTTTTTTTTCTCAAGATTTCATTTATTTGACAGAGAGAGACACAGCGAGAGAGGGAACACAAGCAGGGGGAGGGGCAGAGGAAGAAGCAGGCTTCCCGCCCAGCAGGCACCGAAGTGTGAGGCAGCTGATGGTGCTTTCCTGTGACTCTCTGACTGATCCCCTTTGAGCTCTTGCACATGCTTGTTTGCAAAGACACGTCAAGAAAACCAAGTGCAACTAAGTTTCCTTTCTCATTTAGCAGGATAAGGAAAAGTAACACAAGATGGGCCAGGACAGGACCAGCCCGGAGCTTTCCATGCCAATCTGAAGGTAAGGCTGTCAAAAGAGGGTTGAGAACCCAGACCCTCGAGAGCACATGCTTCTGATCAAACCACCAAACCTTCCGCGTCCTCCCACTTGCTTTGAATTTAATGCTAATCCTAGGCTTTGCAAGTCACCGGCACTTTCATTCCTATTTTCAATTCTTCCTGAATCAATACTTTTGTAAATGGCTTTTGGGTCCAGTGTGAAAAATATGCAAACGTTTTAATTCCATTTTTCTCTTCCCAGGTTCTATAAATATCAACATTACCAATCCTCTCAGAGGATCATTAAATTGAAATGACATCTTTAAAGGGGTCAAAATAAGTGTTATATGATGGTTCTACCATTACTGAAGATTCAATTTACTTTATAGTTTTACTCAACCCAGTAAAGACAGTTAAAATTTCACAGCTGCATTACAGTAAAGTAAGTATCAAAATGAACTGGAACCAAACAAGATTGCAGAGAGATTCCAGCTTGCCCCTGGAGCCGAGGAGCACCCAATCCTTTCAAGGTCAGAGAGTGGTGGTGACTTGTACTCACTGTCAGGTTCCAGTTGATCTGGGGGATCCTCATGTGAAGGTTCAGACTGAACAGAATCAGCAAGACTCCAGTCACTACAAACGCACTACAGCTCACAAACTCAAAAAAGTAGAGGCCTTCACACGGGGAGCACTCCATGATGGTCTCTATGCAGACGAATGCAATCAGGGCCAAAATCTACGAAGAAAATTGGAAACACACACGTGTGTATATTTAGTACACATCCGTGGACATATGAGCCTGCCACATTTAAATAAAACTCCACCACCACCACATGCGGCCAGTGTTCCCCTGGGGACGACAGTATCGCTGTCAGCAATATGATCTGATGAAATTCTTATGGAACACCAGCTATGGAGGCCTTAAGGAAAGGATCGAATTCCTAACGTGAACACCTACACCCCACCGCAGTCCCCGGACACTGTTGGGGTGAGGCTCGGCCCTTGGGAGGAAACAGTAAGGAACGGCTCTGCGATGTTTTCAGTTCTTCCTCCGCCACTAGTAAGTGGACGCTGCCGACACACGTTTCTAATTTCTAGTCCTTACCACAATTATGCCAAACATCGAGAGGGTAGGGTCCAAATGGTGTCTGTTTATGCCATCTGCAACTACCCTGGGGGTTCAGGCAGAGGTCACGCAGGCTGACTGTGACCCCGGAGGGCTGTAAGAAGGGTATTATCTCCTCTTCTCCCAATTATAAGCGCCTAAAATCGAGGCCCACCTAATTCATTCACAAGCTGTGCTTTTCAAAAGTGATCACTGGACTTAGCCATTAGAAAGTCGGAATGGAGGTTTATAAAAACATTGAAAAATCTACCAATAATGGCACCAATTCCTGAAGGACCAAAGTAACGTTCCAGCAATATGTCCCAAGAGAATGGAGATCATCGTCAAACAGGTATCAATGGAAATTACCAGGTGAGCTTTTAAAGGAAGATTTCAGGAGAAGGAGGCAGCCCAAAGGCTGAGTTGATGGCCCAGTGAGCAAAGAAAGGTCAGGTGGTCTTGCACCTAAAACCAGATCAGTCTTGGGCTCCTGGCCTCTATTCTAGCACTTTTCTAACCAAGCACCTCACAGCCCACGACACGTCCAGCCTGGGCCAGAACCTGAGGCGAGCCCCCACTTCAAAGGTCCAGGACGTGTAGGCAGGCGGCTCTGTGGTCCCAGATCTGTCCTCAGAGCCAGCAACATCAGCATCACCAGGGAGCCGGAGAGAAGTGCAGAATTTCTGCCTCTCCCCCTTGACCTACAGAGTCAGAATGGTTGTGGGTTTTTTTGACAGGATCCCCAGATATTCAAGTGTGGGAAACATATAAGGCACAGGCTATTCTGTGCCCCCCCCCCTGCCACCTGGAGTCCCACGCATGCCTTTCAGTGCGCCACTCAATGCCACCTCCTCCCAACGCCTTCCCTGATTGTCTCTCCTCCTGACAGACATTATTTGATTCCAGTCTCTCCCAGGGAAGCTTGTTCATCTATGATTGCATTCTACCCTTTTTTATACTTGCCACATGCCTCCCTCTGCCTCCTGAGCTTTCTGAGGGCAGCGGCCAGCCCATCTCTCTCCACCCGAGACACCAAGCGCTGTTACTTGCACACCGCCAGCTAATAGGGGGGTTGGGGGCACTAAAAACCCACACCCACAACTGCTGACATGCTTGGCAGGGTCTCCACGTAAAAGGCAGGGCAGGGCAGCTCTGCTCTATCCATTACCAATACTCCTGCGCAGGAATCATAAAGACACCTCTCCTATCAATATGGGGTTCTGTTAAGTCAGGGTATTAGAGACAGGGCTCTTTAAGCACACACTTTGTCCTTTTCCTAATGGCTCTTTTAATTTTCTATAGAACCAGAGACTTGAATTCTCCCTCTGAATTACATGCCTGACTTGCAATCAATTCACAAAGAAGTAGTTCATGTAAGGGAAACTCCTAAACTTTTTCTTCCCCCTGTAATTGGATCTAGTAATCTTGGGCAAAAAATAACACACTGTACTGATGAGTTACAAATGTTTCTGGTATGCTAACTTCAACCATATTTGTGTGGGAAGGTAACACCTACATCCTACATTCTTAAATATTAAAATAAAAAAGTTTCAAGAATATGCAAATCTAATAGGCCACTCAATGCAGCAGTGAACAAAACAGAAATCTGCTCTCTAGCTCATTGTCTAATGAAGGAGAAGCTTTTAAAAATGAAATTAGAAGTACTGTATGATAGGCAGTGTGAAGTGCAAAGGGGAAAAAAATCAAAGCAGGAAAGGATAATGCAATGTAACTAGGGCAAAGGTGTTTGAAGTTTTAGGGAGTGACATGGAAGGCCTCACTGAGAAGGTTCTAGATTTATTACAAAGTTTATTACAGTCTATTACAAAGGATAGTCAAGTGAAAGAGAACTTCAACTGCCTCCATTCTGACCTCAGTCTGTAGTCTGATGCGTTCCTTCAAGCTTATCTCTCCACTCAGGAAAAACACCCTGCAGGCAAAGCAGTCCCCGTGTTGGAAACCAAAACTACCCCCTCAAGCAACAGGGCCTGCCCTGGGCCAGCAAGACCCCGTGGGGTTGACCCCAAGAGAATCATGGACCTGACCTTTACGGCCCAGCGGCCTGTACCTACAACCTTTGTCCCACATTTTCCTCACCTACACCTAGAAGCGATGTCTGTCTTCCCGGTGTCGGCCTCACTGAAATAAATTCCTTTCTAGTTTCACCACCATCGTCTCTCTGCCTTTGGATTTTGTCAGTGGCCAGTAGCCAAACCAGGTCTGTGGGGAACACCTGGAGCCACGTGCTCTGATACCACGTTACAAAAGGATATGACTGAATAGCAAATGAAGAGATACACAGGGCAAGGTCCAAAAGGGTCCTGGCACTGGTCATCTCTTGCGTTCAAGTTTTTATAGAGCTCATTCTGTAGCCCCCTTCCCCTTCCCAGAGATGAGCTGGGTTGAAAGCTCCAACTCTCTAATCACATGGTCAGTTCCCTGGCAACCAGCCCCCAGCCCGAGAGTCCCTTCATTAACACAAACTCAGATGTGGTTGAAAGAGGGTTGCTGAGAATATCAAAAGACACCTCTTATCATGTAGGAAATTTCAAGAGTTTTAGGAGCTCTGTCCCAGAAATGAGATGAAAAACAGACATGTATTTCTTATTTTAAGTGACAGTATCACAAGCATTCAGATGTAGACAGAGATACGGATAGATACACACGTACGCACAACTACACTCATAATAATTTAATCAGTCCCCTTTTGATGGGTATTTAGGCAGCTTCTAATATTCTGTTTCTAATAAACAGTACCCTTTTTTGCCTGCCTTTTGGCACAGCAAATGTCAAATTTTTCTCCAGCATAATGAAGCCTAACAATTGTTGCTAAAGTAAAAGTTACCTATTGACCCACAAGAAGAAAATAAGGGCTCAAAATTATACTGGAAGCCAACAACTTCAAGGCAACCCAAGAATCCAAAGTAATTCAACTTCTAACAGTTTTGCAGTAGACAAATGTCACAATGTAAAATAGTACAGAGATGTTCAAAGAGATGCAAATACGTAACAGTTACTGTATTTGCTAATTGGAGGATCGTGGGCGTCCTTGGTCAGAGCCCTTTCCATGGGGAACCAACCAAGTGACCAGGAGTATTTTCACAGTTGGTAAGTTGAGATTAAAAGGTTGTCAGGTTTCCACCACTGCAGCTAATTATGATCGACAACATCAAAAAGCAGGAAGGGAGGGAGAAAAAGAGTTGGCTGATTAAGTTACTATTAAAACTTTTTAAAATTTCTGGGGCGCTTGAGTGGCTGAGTTAAGTGTCTGCCTTTGGCTCAGGTCATGGTCCCGGGACCCTGGGATCGAGTCCCGCACCGGGCTCCCTGCACAGCGGGCAGCTGCTTCTCCCTCTCCCTCTGCTGCTCCCCCTGCTTGCGCTCTCTCATGCTCTCTGTCAAATGCATGAATAAGATCTTAAAAAAAAACAAAAAAAAACTTTTTAAAATTTCCTAAAACCCCATGTTTCTACTGGTGGGAGTGTCAAGCGTCAAGACCTTTCTGGAGGGCCCAGTAATCAACAGCGCTGTTGACCAGAACATCCCATTCTCCTCCTTCCAGGCACACTGCAGGGTTGGAGGTTTGTACTGTGAGATGTTCCCCAGGCAGATTTATTCTTAAGATGATGGAGTTTATGCCTCAGAACTCCACACTTGCCACCCTGGCTTCCTATCCCAACTCCTTTGGGCAGGTGGTGATGGGGGAACAATGGTCGTTGTGGGGAGTGGGCTAATCGGAAGCTGAGTGAGAGATTGGTTACATTTGGGTTCAGCTGTCACTTCCACCCCTAGCTAGTTACTGCAGCTTTCCCGCTGCAGGCATGGCTTCCAGATAGGCTCTGAGCTGACATCACGGAGAAGAAATGGGCCCTAAATTTCACCAGACAGATCAGGATTATATCCAATAATGCAGAGTATGCAATTATAAACACACTATACATTTTCTCCATTTTGGGTGGAAATCACATGAAATAGAATTGATCAGAAATCCAGGGTTTGTACGGCAGAAGCCTGCAGCGGGACCACAGAGCATGAGTACGTGTGTGCGTGCGTGCGTGCGTGTGTGGGAGATCACAACTCCTGCATCCCAGGCGGTCAGATGGTGTCTGACAAACCTTGAACTGACAAGGTCAGAAAGCACTGCCCCCCCCCCCAAAAAAAATGGCACACAAAACTGCCTCTATATACCTTTTTTTTTAAGATTTTATTTATTTGTCAGAGAGAGAAAAAAAGAGAGAGAGCACAAGCAGGGGGAGCTGCAGGCAGAGGGAGAAGCGGGCTCCCCGCAGAGCAAGGAGCCTGATGCGGGACATGATCCCAGGACCCCGGGATCATGACCTGAGTGAACTGAAGGCAGATGCCTAACCCACTGAGCCACCCAGGCATCCCTGTATGCTTTTTCAGTATTAAACAGATCATACTAAAAATTCAAGTATGACCTGTGTTAGAGGAAGCCAAAAACAAAAACAGAAAGAACATATTTTTTAAATTCGTAATTTTGTGTGCTTCTCATTAAAAGTACTCACTATCACACCTACCTTTCTATTTTTAATTTTACTTATTTTTCCTTACAGTGGGCCTCCAAAACCACAACAGTCTCAAGCCACTTCAGCCTGGATCTACTCCTGGGCTCGGGTAAACAAAGGTGTGAGTGGGTGAGAGATCTGTTACTTCCGGCAGTGGCCGGTGGGCAGGCGCACTCTGGTCTCCCTGCCACAGCTGCTTGCAAAACCCCAGGAGCAGGTGGCCTCTGAGTAAGGCTCACGGGAGATGAGTGTGCAACGTGCGAGAGAAGGAAACCTCCCATGTGTTAAGTCATTGAGATTTTACGCTTGTTTGTTGCTGCAGCATAATCCAACTCATACTGACTAGACAGGGCACCCTGGCATACTGTCAAATTTCACAACATATCCTAGGTATCTAATACAAGACTGCAAATTTTATAGGATGAGTATGTCACTCACTCTTAAAGACACCAGTTTGACAAACTCTTACTACATCATCAAGCTTAAGATATATTGTTTTAAAACAAAAGAATAAAATATTCGGAATTTCATTTCAGGAATCCATCTATGTGGTAGGACTGTGGATAGATTTTTTTTTGGAAGGCTTCTTTTATTTTCCAAAATGTTTACAATGAGTATGTGTACTTCTTTAAAAAAAAAAAAATTCTCTATATCAACACTTTCTGAAGCACCCAGGTTTATGAGTTAAATGTTAGTGACCTCCAAGAATCAATCCTTATTTGTTTTGAAACCATTCATGAATTTTTTAAAATGACATTAAAAGCTCTAATGGAAAATGAAAGTCACTCTGCAAGTCCATGTTGGTCCCATTTCTTTATCAGAAGAGTTCATCATTTCTAAAGCCTTCTTTTTTTTTTTTGGTTGCTTAACCAATTTTAATAACATGACACAAAGCCCCTACACTTGATAGAATCATTATGCAAAATACACAGATGAATACTGTCTTCTTTTAAAAATATAAAATAAATAAGCAAGACGTGAAAATAGGCAAGTTTCATTAAATAAATGAAAATTTTAAAAAAAGAAACTTTTGCTTTCCGTATCATTTGAAAAGGGGAAATTAGCATTTTAAACAGTATTCAAGTTTAGTAAACAAATTTTTAAAAAGTATTATAAAATGTTTAACTGTCATCAGCTTCGAGGTTTATGTTGCTCCCAAATTTTGCATATAACTGTACTTTCAGATCCGCTAACACTCGCTGAATTGATTCCACTCTGGCTTCTAAGGCATCAATTTCTTCTTGCAAATTTTTCTTTTCTTCTTCTAACATTTCCTGTGTTTCTTCTTGAGAATGGCTAATGAAAACATCACCGATTGGATAAGGTATCATTAAGCAATCATCATCTGCAAGTATGATGTCCTCACAAGCATCTTCTAAATTCTGGAGTTGGTTTTTTTTTACTTCTATTTCCCCTTTCAGCTCTGTGATTCTACTTGCATTCTGTGCAAATCTGTTTATCTTTTGTTGATCTTCAAAAGGTGGTCTTAGAGGAGAAACAGGAGAGAAAGTTGTGCGAGGTGGTGCCTGACTTCCAAACTGAGATCCTTGCTTGGCTTGCATTTAGGAGCATCAATAATGTAAGGATGCTTGGGTGGCTCAGTCGTTAAGCGTCTGCCTTCGGCTCAGGTCATGATCCCAGGGTCCTGGGATCGAGTCCCGCATCGGGCTCCCTGCTCCGCGGGAAGCCTGCTTCTCCCTCTCCCTCTGCTTGTGTTCTCTCCCCCGCTGTGTCTCTGTCAAATAAATAAATAAATAATCTTAAAAAAAATACTACTACTACTATAAGGATGCTCTCAGGCCCTGTGCTGGGCACCTTCCATTCGCTGTCTGATACTCACACCCGAGTGGGAAGCAGGTGGCATCTCCATCGTGTGGCCAGAAGATTCGTCCAAGGCCCCAAAGCTATTGTTCCACACACCTTGTTCCCCTACACCAGATGTCTGACCTATAACTGACCTTGGAGAAAAGCATCACTGTATGGTTTCTCTTCAAGGAAAAGAGTGTGAGACCCGCACAACCAGGGCCACGAGGGCCTCTGACAAAGCTCACAACTTGGTTACTCATTTTCAGAGGGGTCTAAGTCACATCTTAGTTTTTCTAAGAAAGGTGATCCATGAGTTGCTCCTCTCTAGGGAAGCCATCCCCTGAGGAAAGCAGATTTAAACTTTTTTCCCTCCTCTCCCCTGAGACAGCAGAATGAGTAAATTTTTGTTGTTGTTGTTGTTGTTGTTGTTCTCAAACAAGGGAGCTAACTGCAGTGTCCATGGACCGGAGCTATGAAATTTTTTTTTTTAAGATTTATTTATTTATTTGACAGAGAGAGACACACAGCGAGAGAGGGAACACAAGCAGAGGGAGTGGGAGAGGGAGAAGCAGGCTCCCCGCCGAGCAGGGAGCCCGATGCGGGGCTCGATCCCTGGACGCTGGGATCATGACCCGAGCCGAAGGCAGAGCCACCCAGGTGTCCCACGGAGCTCCGGATTTGAGAGAGGCGGAGAATTAAGAGAAGTACGGGCTCTGGAAGGGCGGAGAGGCCCTCAGGCGCTAAAGCCACCCAGGCGGGCAGGGAGCACTGATTAGGCAGAAGAATTCGTTATGCGAAGGAGCCCAGAGGCAGAGGCAAATAAGTGCCTTATTGTTGAGAAGAAAGGGAGAGAGAGCACAGAGAGGGAAGGCTGCCAAGGCCTGGGGCACAAAGCAGCCAGAAGAAAACAGGAGACCCAGGGAGGTGATGCACCTGCACCGCTCCGCGGGGTATGCCCCACGGGCACCACGGGCACCGACATTCCGAGCCGCCTCCAACCCCCAAGGCTTCGTTTGCGGTTCCGATGAAGGACAGGAGGGATCAGGCTGTAGTTGCTCCGGGATGCTGTCGGCCTGGTCTGGTCGGGGCTTGGCCCATGTGAGGAGGCCAACTCGGCCAGTGCTCCTGACATATTTTCCAAGCTGGGTTCTGCTGTGTCAATAATTTTGCCATTTTGAAATCGTAATGCCATACGTAAGTCAAGAGCTGAACTCAAGGGATTGCATTTCAACCTCTTTGTTTGGCAAGACCCTTACCTTTAACATAAATGATTATACTTACAGCGAAAGTGAGCTTGATCTCTCTCTCTCACACACACACACACACACACACACACACACACACGACCCACAAGTCACTTATACACAATGGCTGGCCACAGCACACCGCAGTCTCAGACAAACTAAAAGAGGCTTATTTTTGGACATCCAATGACGTAGAGCACATAAACAGTGTTCCCAATGAAGTGCAAAACATTTTCTTGTTTTTTAAAAAAAGTTTCGAAAACCTTATTATGTGGTTTGATGATAGAAATGCACATGACTTCAGAAAACCACAGGACGGTCAGCATCTTTCTTGCCAAAAAAATGCCCACAACATTTTCCTGCAAATGCCACCCTGCCCCAAAAGCTACATTTTCAGACCGTTTAAATTAGTAATGGAGCAAAAACAACACACATGTAGAGGACAGAGGAAACAAGCTGCCTTCAAACCGTCCACATGTGAGGATGGTTAACTATGCTGCCCGCATCCCTCTCCCCCTGCCTTTCTCACGTCCTTGCTTCATGGATGAAGCCGAATTCGCAGCAAGTAGTATCACATCGCTACAGGATTCAAAAGCAAAACCTGCCCCCTTTCGTCCTCCCCCTGCTTTAACTCTGGGGTAGCTCCCCACCCGAGCATCCCCGACCAACCACCTTAAATGGCAAGGGCACTGTTTTTCTCATTGAATGAGAAACCAGCCGTCCAAGACGAGCTTTTTGCTAAAGATTAATTTAGGCCACAACAGTCAACTGCATTTCCTAAGAGGCCAGGAGGAAAACCCAGCACAGCCCTGAGACCCAGAGTCCTAACAGCCCCAGAACCTCTGCATCATCCGACTGCGGGAGGGTCCGAGAGGAGAGGAACGTACTTTAGGTGGCCAAACCCATGGCCCTCAGGGCCTTGCACACACATTCTGGGACTTGCAGATTCAAATACCTTGCCCCAGACCTTGACATATAAATTTGGGGACTACCATTTAGCAGGCTTTGTAAATAATGTCCCTAGCTCCAGAGACAATAAGGACAGTGGCCCTGCTAAGAAATTCAACATTTGCTGAGCACTTCTACTGGGGGTCCAATGATGTGGTGGGCATTGCCATAAGCATTCACACCTATTTCATCTTCATTCCACCCTGTGAAGAACACACGGTCGGTTTGCTTGTTTTTAATCGAGATACAATAAAATCCACCCATTTAAAGTATACAATTCAGTGGGTTTTAGTATATTCAGTTACACAACCATCGCCATTATGTAATTCCAGAGCATTTTCAGCGTCCTAAGAGGAACGTGTTTGTTTGTCTGTCTGTCTGACAGGCGGCAGAGAGAACCTTACGCGGCAGCAGAGCCCGACCTAGAGCTCAATCTCACAACCTTGAGATCATGACCTGAGCCAAAATCAAGAGTCAGACGCTGAACCGACTGAGCCCCCAAGTGCCCCAAGGAACATGGATGGGTTTTGAATCCCCATCCTATTGATGAAAAAAAAAAAACAAAAAAAAACGAGGGCAAGACATTAAGCAACCCATCCAAGATCACCAAGTCTCCAGCAGACTGGGCTGAAACCCATCCCTGAACGCTCTACAGCGCGGGTCACTGCGGATCACCCCTCCAGCCACCCTTGGCTTCCGATGCTCTGTTCCCCCGCCCCACCTCCCCGCAAATGGTGGGTGCTCCCCAGAGCTGTGCCTCCGTTGCTTTCTTACCCAGCACGTGTACCCAGCAGGTCTCCCTGACCCAACTCCTACTCCCACACATACTTCTCTCGTCTGAACATCTACGTAAGCTCCAGATGCAGGCTGCACCACCACTGCCCCCCACGTTTGGCATCTCCACCTCAATGTCCCCAGGCACCCACAAAAGGGCCACAGAAACCCCATTCCCTCACTGGCCATTAGCACAGCCACTGGGCACAGCAGTTCAAGAGCTGGGACTCTCGAGTCTCAGGGCCTATGTGCCGGTTTCAGCTCTGCCTCGGAGTTCTCTGGCTCCAGGCACCTTGCGTCTCTTTTCTGGGCCTCTTCTCACCCATCTGTAAAGTGGAGGGCTATCTTGCGGGGTTGCTGCAAAGATCCGATGTAAAATCCTTAGCGCTGTGCCCGGCACACAGTGAGGGTTGAGTGACCAGCAGCCATTGTCATTACAGCGTGAAAGGTCCAAGAGGACCCGGACTGTCTTCACCGGCTGAGTCCGGTGGGGAATGAGCACACGCGCTACGTATTGGAATCTTCTTCCTTTTGAAGGCTGAATAATACTCCATTACATGCACACACCACATTGTGTTTGTCCATTCATCTGTCCCTGAACACCTGGGTCGCTCCCACCTTCTGGCTGTCATGAATAATGGTGCTGTGAACGTGGGTGTACGCATCCATGTTTGAGTCCCTGCTTTCAACTCCTTTCAGGTCTACCCAGAAGTGGAACTGCCGGATCCTGTGATAAATCTACTTTTAGTTCTTAGTAATCAAAAATTTAAAAATAAGAGGTGGAAGCATAAAAATCAAAGTAATATATAAAACCCTTAAATCATAAATTTGAATAGAAAATACTAATAGGAGCTTTTTTCTTAAAAAAAAAAAACAACAACAAAAAAGCAGCTGTGGGTACCCGGGTGGCTCAATCGGTTAAGTGTCTGCCTTCGGCTCAGGTCATGATCCCAGGGTCCTGGGATCGAGCCCCGCATCGGGCTCCCTGCTCAGCGGGAGGCCTGCTTCTCCCTCAACCGCTCCCCACTGCTTGTGTGCTCGCTCGCTCTCTCTCACGCTTGCTCTCGTGCTCTCTCTCAAATAAATAAATAAAATCTTTCTTAAAAAAAAATAGCTATATCCACTGAAAAGGCCTAGAAATACAAAGTCAGTAATAATAAGCACCCCTAGTGCCCAGACTGAGGTCTCTAGGTATTATTTT
Organism: Neomonachus schauinslandi; assembly: GCF_002201575.2. Taxonomy (NCBI): domain Eukaryota; kingdom Metazoa; phylum Chordata; class Mammalia; order Carnivora; family Phocidae; genus Neomonachus; species Neomonachus schauinslandi. Next base: position 40,406,274 of record NC_058418.1, read on the forward strand.
ACACTATCAGGAATAAGAACTTCTAAGAGAAATGATTGATTTCAGGTCTGGGGCAGGACATACACAAGACTAGCCTACAGGAAAGCAAGTACACTGTCGAAGACTACTGAGGTTTTGTCAGAAGGTCACGGGAGTCAACCTGAAGGGGCTCCCAATGGCCAACAAGACAACACAAATAGATATGTTTATATATAATACATATTTATATGCATATTTATGTTATATATTATATTATACATACTATATATAAATGTATACATTTGAGTACATTGTATACATTTGAGTAACATTCGATCTAAAAACTATCATTTTCCAGTGAAAGGAATCAGGGCTCCTTAGAGAATTCCAGGGCCGAGGTAGAAGGATCTAAGATGAGCCTGGAACTCTTGTGTCTGAGAATGAAGGGAACATGTCTGAAGGACGTTGGAGACAGTTCAAAGGGGCTCCCATTGGCCAAATCTGGGACAATCTGAGCATCAAAATAGATAATAATCGTTAAATATTAAAGTCCTTGAATAAAATATGAACCCATGAACCCATACTGACATAAATAAACAGGGAAGAAAAGTAAACTCTTCCTTACAGTTGAAAATCCAGCTAATAATACAAAAGGAATGATAGATCCATACAATGGCCATTTGGCAACCATCATAACAACACCTGATTCAAGCAAGAATCAATGGATTTTAAAACTAATGAGTGAAAGTTTGAGGAGTTACAGGATATTTACATACTCTAAAAGTATCTCCCCACAAAAATACTTACTTAAATTATACAGGAAAAAAAGAGTAACTTGAGAGTGGAGAAGCCTGGCTGGTATCACTTTAACCAAGTTAAGATCACCAGTAAGGGAACAAATATCTACGTCATCTGCCTCTGACAGGAGGCACTGAAAAGAATGCATCATTATTTCTGCGGTATTCCTGGCAATACCACAAAATAACCAGAATCTAAACAGGAGAAAACGTCAGACAAACCCAAATTGAGGGACGTGCTACAAAATAACTGGCCTGTATTCCTCCAAAATGTCAATGTCACGAAACACAAAGGCCGAGGAACTATTCCAGACTCAAGGAGATTAAAGAGAAATGACAACTGAATGCAACATATGATCCAGGATGTTCTTGTACTATGTATATAACAGTTTTGAGAAAACCAGAGAAACATGAACAAAGCTACAGTTTAGCTTTAGTATTGTATCAGTGTTAATTTCCTGACTTTGATCACTGTACTGTAGTTTTGTAACAACATGGTCTTGTCTTTAAGGACACTGAAGTATTTAAGGATAAACAGGCGTCAAGTCTGCACTACAGAAGACTTAAAAGACTCAAAAGACTTAAAATGCTATATAAATATACACATACCCATGAGTCTATACACACAAAGAGAAAGGATAAAGCAAATGTGGTAAAAAGTTAACATTTGGAGAATCCAGGAGAAAGTATGTATTCCTCTGTACTACTCTTGCAACCTTTGTGTAAGTCTGAAATTATTTCAAATTCAAAAGTCTTTTTAAATGACCACAAAATATTGAAATATATTAAATACATAAAAGCCATGAGTTTTTAATGGACATTTCAAGGGGAAAACCCCCTCTGTTCACCTTTGGGGGTTGCTAAAGCATCAGCTTGTTATTAGGAAAGCGGATAAAGGACAAGAACCAAGCGGGTACCTTGCTTGCCTTTCCCATACAAACTGTATTTCAGGGCAATCAAATGGATGGTAAGGAAAAGTTCCTTACAGAATTCCAGCTAGTAAATGCAGAAGGAATGACAGATTAGAAAATCACCATTTGGTAATGGACCTGGGTCAGAGTTTCTCAACCCACCTGAAAGCCAGACATTAACTTGGTAGGATTCAATCAAAAAATATTCTTTTTTGGCCTGCCAACTTATCAAAATCATCCTCCTAACTCCCATTTGGGTCACCCTCCACTAAAGCTTTCTCTGACTCTTGGGGCACCTGGCTGGCTCAGTTGGTGAAGCGTGAGACTATTCATCTTGAGGTTGTGGGTTTGAGTCCCACAATAGGTGTAGAAATTACTTAAAAATAAAAAAAATTAAAAAAGCTTTCTCTGGCTCTTCAACCCAATTACTCTTAGCTCACTCAGATGACCTGTAGCTCTTGTTCTAACCACTGGTTCACATACTCGGTTCACATGGGGATCTTTTCAAAATTCTGATACCAACACTGTACTCCAGAACAAAGTTTCCCAACTCAGCACTATTGACACTTTGGACCGGATAATCCTTTGTTCAAGGGGCTGTCCTGTGCATCGTGCGATGTTTAGCAGCATCCATGGCCTCAACCCGACCCCCGCGGCAGCAACCAAAAATGTCTCCAGATAGTGTCAGATGTTTCCTGAGGGGGAAAATCTCCCACCTCCAATCAGAACCACTGATCAGGTTATGATCACCATTGGCTGTTAAGTTATTAAGTAAAAGGCCGATGAGGAATTTTGAATAGATGGATCAGGCTCAAAACACTCGTATCCACCAATCCATCCCAGTGTCACTAAAAGTGAGACAAGCAGACACTTTTACCTTCTGATGTTGATGCAACAGGATGGACACTGCGGCACCAATAAAGCTTTCTTACCATCCCCCAAAACCAAGCCTCCAGAGTGAACGAGTTGACAGGAACTGGAAGAGTCAGAGAAGCATGTGAAATTTACACTGAGGAGGCCATCAGCCAAATTCAAAATGTGGGCAATGCTACACAACAAATTACCTCTTCTCATCAACAAACAGCATAAAAGGAAGGGAGGGGACTGATGCAGATTAAGAGAGACTAAGAAACATTTGAGCATAGGCAATGTGCGGATTGTGTTTAGATCCTTTTTTTTTAAGATTTTATTTATTTATTTATTTATTTTGAGAGAGAGAGAGAAACGAGCAGGAGGAGGGGCAGTGGGAGAGGAAGAAGCAGGCTCTCTGCTGAGCAGGGAGCCCGACGTGGGGCTCGATCCCAGGACCCTGGGGATCATGACCTGAGCCAAAGGCAGCTGCTTAGCCAGCTGAGCCACCCAGGCGCCCTCTTGTTTAGATCCTAATTCAAACAAACCAAAAAGGCACTTTTGGAATTCCTGGAGAAAAAGAAATACATAGTGGATATTAAAGGATATGAAGGAACCATTAATTATTTAGACGTGATAATACTGTGGATGTGTCATTTAGGGAAAAAGGTCCTTAACTGTTAGAAATGCATGCTAAGTATTTACAATTGAAATGCTACGGTATCTAAGACAAGTTTTAAAATAGGACAGCCAGAAAAAAGGCGGGGGGGGGGGGGGGAGTTGGTAAAAGAAGAACATAAAATGTTAGTAACTGCTGAAGATGGGTGAAGGGGATAAGGGGATGCAGGTTAATTTTATGTGTCAACTTGAGTGGGCCACAGGGTGCCCAAGTGATTAAACACTCTTCCTGGGTATGCCTGGGAGGGTGTTTCCAGGTGAGATTAGCATCTGATTCTAAAGTAAACTCGGTAAAGTAGATAGCCCTCCCAGCGTGGCTGAACACCATCCAGTCCACTGAGGGCTTGAACAGAACAAAAAGGAGAGAAAGGAAGAATTCGCCCCTTTTTCCTCCCTCACTGCTTGCGTCCCATCTTTCCCTGCCCTTGGGCTGGAGTTTACATCATCAGCTCTGGGCTGACAGGACTCTGAATTACACCACTGGCTTTCCTGGATCTCCAGCTTGCAGACAGCAGATCATGGGACTTCTCAGCCTCCACAACCACGTGAGCCCATTGCTCACAATAAATCTTCTTTTATATCCCTACTAGTTCTGTTTCTCTAGAGAACGCTAATTAATACAACTAGTAAATGTTTGGAAGTTTCCATAATACAAACCTTAATTTAAAAAGAATGTCAAGGGCGCCTGGGTGACTCAGTTGGTTAAATGTCTGCCTTTGGCTCAGGTCATGACCCTGGGGTCCTGGGACTGAGTCCTGTATCAGGCTCCCTGTTCAGTAGGGAGTCTGCTTCTCCCTCTGCCTCTCCCCCTGCTCATGATCGCTCTCCTTCTCTCCCTCTCTCATGCTTTCTCTCAAATAAATACAATCTTAAAAAAAAAAAAAATGTTGAAGGACTCACATCCAGAATATACAAAGAACTCTCCAATCTTTAGAGAAAGAAAACAATCCAATTAAAAAGTGGGTAGAAGAGGGGTGCCTGGGTGGCTCAGTCGGGTGTCTACCTTCGGCTCAGGTCATGATCCCGGTGTCCTGGGATTGAGCCCCACGTCGGGCTCCCTGCTCAGCGAGGAGTCTACTTTTCTCTCTCCCTCTGCCCCTTCCCCCAGCTTGTGCTCTCTCTCTCTCTCTCACTGCCTCTCTCGCTTGCACTTTTAAAAAAGTGCACTCGCTTGCACTTTTTTAAAAAAGATTTTTGTATTTATTTATTTGACAGAGAGAGACACAGCGAGAGAGGGAACACAAGCAGGGGGAGTGGGAGAGGGAGAAGCAGGCCTCCCGCGGAGCAGGGAGCCCGATGCGGGGCTCGATCCCAGGACGCTGGGACCATGACCTGAGCCGAAGGCAGACCTTAATGACTGAGCCATCCAGGTGCCCAATAAATAAAATCTAAAAAAAAAAAAAAAGGGTAGGAGACACTTCATGAAAGAAGATACATACACAGATGGCAAAGAGACACATGAAAAGACCCTTAACATCATTAGTCACTAGAGAAATACATATTAAGCTCACAATGACATACCACTCCACACTCACCAGAATGGCTACAATTTAGCAAATAACAGACAATTCCCAGAGATGGCAAGAATGCAAAGCCACCAGAACTCTCATACACTGCTGGTGAGAGGGCAGGTGGCATGAAGCCACTCTGCAAATGGTTTGGCAGTTTCTTATAAAGCCAAACATATACTTAATGCCATATGACCCAGTGATTCCCACTCCTAGGTGTTTGCCCTAGATAAATGAAAATTATGATCACACAAATACCTATACATAATGTTTACTGCAGCTCTATTTATAATCACCAAAAACCGGAAACAATCTAAGTGGCCTTCAATGAATGGATAAGCAAATAGTGGTATGCCCATATAAATGGAACACTAGGTACAAGCAAAAAAAGAGAAAAAAAGATCAAACTACTGAACACACAGCAACATGGAAGAATGTTTCAAATGCATCATGCTAAGTGAAAAAAGCCAGACTCAAAGCCTACAACATTGTATGATCCTACTTATGTGACATCCTGGAAAAGGCTAAACTACAGGGATAGAAGCAAGATATACTGGTTGCCAAGGGTTGGATGGAAGGAGAGGGAATGATTAACACGAACATGGCAGTACGAGACAATTGGGAGGGCTGATGAAACCGTTCTGAACTTTGATTGCAGGGGTGGACAAATGACTCCTTAGTTGCCAAAACTCACAGATCAGTACACTTTAAAAAGTGAAATTTATTGTATTCAAATTAAAAATAATGAAAAACACACTGTGTCAACTTAAAAATTTTTTAAAAATGAAAAACAGAAAAGAAAGTGCTGGCAAGTCTACTGATAAAGAGAAGCGTGCTATCATCATGTTATAAAGCAATCTGCATACAGCGTGTGTAAGTTTGTATACACACCCATCTGTACACACACAGACACAAGTGTTATGCACAGTGTGAACAGTACTCATCTCTGATTGGTAAGATTCCAGGAAATTTGTTTTTTTCTTTTAAGGTACCGGTATTTTCTGATTTTTTTCCTAGAAGTAAATTAGTAGTGTTTTTATGATTTCTTTAAAAAGTAATCTAAGATAAACACAAGCTCCTCCGGGAAGCTTTTCCTGATCTCTCCACAATTAGCCTTTCTCCCTCCAGGCTTCTCTTCGACGTCCTCCAAGCAGGCTGCTTTTAGTCTCATTTTCTCCGTAGCCCTTAGCCTCTCCTGCTGACTGAGCTCAAGGAGGAAATGCCTCCAACGTACCTTGCTCCTGTATTCACTTGTTTACTGCATGGTGGTACCTGGCTCAGGAATCATGTCTCTCCGGTTCCCTGCTCTATCCCCCTGAACAGGCATTCAGTAAACAGCTGGTTAATGACTGACCAGCCCACGAGAAATGAACAGGCATCTAATAAATGACCATTAAACCATACCCACAGGTAACTGGACACTATCCAAAGGGTGATAATTAATGTTTCCTGTCAGCCTAGAACATAGGTTCAGGTGAAAGGCTTTTGGGATGACCCTTGCCCATGTAAGTTTCTAGAAATTATTTGGTAGAAAACGCGCAAGGCTGGCTTATAACTTGCCATATTTGTGGGTACGAGACTCAGGATTGTTAATTCGTAAAGTAATAAGCTTCAAAATTACCCCAACAGGATAGAGGGCCAGGCTAATGCCATCTGGCATACACTTAAGGGTCAAAGATTCAGCTACAGGAACAAGGAAGAGAGCGGACGTGATAACAGCAGTCAAGTAAAAACAGAATTTAGGTGATTTTAGGTGACATCAGTCACACTGAAGCTAAATGTCAGTAAAGGATGAAGTAAAAGACCTTAATTTTGACGGCAGGGTTGAACTGAGTGGTCACAAATCTTTTCTCATCTTGGACGTTCCATTTTCACATCTACAGGATGAAGTCTGTTTGTTAGTTTGAAAAGATAATAAGACCAAACTCATTTAAATGTATATTCTTGTGGGGCGCCTAGGTGGCTCAGTCAGTTAAGCATCCAACTCTTGATCTCAGCTCAGGTCTTGATCTCACAGTCATGAGTTCAAGTCCCACACTAGGCTCTACACTGGGTGTGGAGCTTACTTTATTTTTTTTAAGATTTTATTTATTTATTTGAGAGAGAGTGTGCGCACATGAGCAGGGGGGAGGGACAGAAGGAGAGGGAGAAGCAGGCTCCCCGCTAAGCAGGGAGCCCAATGTGGGGCTCAATCCCAGGACCCTGAGATCATGACCTGAGCCGAAAGCAGATGCTTAACCAACTGAGCCACTAGGTGCCCCTGGAGCTTACTTAAAAAAAAAAAAAAAAAAAATATATTTTTGTGATTTCCTGCACATGCCAGGAAGATCCAGAGCAATATTTTAAACATTTCCTTACTTCTAAAACAAAAATAAATAAAAACACCACAGCATTAGGATTTCTCTCTAGCCTCAGCAGGCCAAGGTCCCTGCAGCCTGCAAGCTAAAGGCCTATTTGCTATAGAAAATAAATATAGGGCACCTTGGTGGCTCAGTCGGGGTTAAGTGTCCAACTTTTGGTTTTGGCTCAGGTCACAATTTCAAGGTCATGAGACTGAGTCGCATGACCTTGAGATACCCTCTCCCTCTGCTCCTCACCCCCGCTCACATGCTCTCTCCCTCACTAAAATAAATAAATCCTATTAAAAAAAAGGAAAGGCAAAACAAATTAAAAAGCTTCCAAATATCACGATTTGGGAATTCCAGTGCCAGTTAATGGATTAAGTACAGTGCACCCTGTCTCCCTCACTGAATGTGGCTATAAAATCTGGAACAATGCATGGAGCAGCTACTTCAGGACACTGACAACTAAACAGTAGTAGGCAGATGAGGGAAGTCGACGAGAATTCAAAGTTCACTGGTTCCCAGCTTCCTATTTTTTCCTCTCAGGATTGCTCAACTTGGACGCAAGGCAACCTCAAACTCAGAAACGGGAACCAGGTATGGACAGAGAGATTCTGCCTAGAGAAGTGGTCGAGGAGATTCTTAACACTATGAATATTGGGGGGAAATCCTGTTTTTAATTTTCCTTAAAAAACTTTTTTTCCTTCACTCTCCTATTCCAGACCCCAGGCCATCCTCAAGTGGCAGAAGCGGCTGCAGCAGCAGGACCCCGCAGACGCCTTCAACCCTGAGGAAGGGGATCTTCCCAACCGATCGGAGGAAGCAGAGTTCCAAGGGGAGGGAGTCCCACTTCTTTTTCCTGTCCCAGTCCTTCCACTGCTTGCCGCTGGGCAAGGGCACAGCTATGAGAAGAGGAGAAGAGCAGCTCACGTCCCTGCTTCCTGGACACAGGCCTGAAAAGGGGGGGAGGGGGGCTCCGGGGAACTGGAACGTTCGAAGCAGGTAGCAGAAAGGGAAAGTGATCCATCAGTCACTGGTAAACTTGGGGGCTCACCCCAAACTGGACATGTGTAGACCTGACCTTAACCAGCACAGTGAAGACTTTGAGAACTGAACCATGGGACAGGTCACCACACAGGTCTCAGACTGACCCCTGAGTAGCACACACGAGGGGATGATCCAAATAGCACCACAAAGGCTCTGAATTGCCATCGAATCCTCAACCCCACAGACAGCTGGTTTTTGCCACCTGAATCCAAGCAGGCTGACTGCCTTCTAAAGCAAACAAAACAAAGATCAACATTCTTCACAGGATTTAAACAAGACCAGAGTCTCAAAACATAATAATCAAATGTCCATGATATAATCCAAAATTACTTGGCATACAAAGAACCAGGAAAATCTCAAATCACACGGAAAAAGAAAATCAACAGATGTCATTGCTGAAATGACACAGTGCTGGAATTACCAGGTTACAAAGCAGCTGCAGCAAAAATAATCCAAGGGAAAAGGATGGATGAGTACTCTTGAAAGAAATAGATCCAAAGTCTCAGCAAAGAAAATGAGGTATTTATATATATTCTTTAGAACCGAGGGGCGGCTGGGTGGCTCAGTCCATTAAGCAACCAACTCTTGGCTTCAGCTCAGGTTGTGATCTCAGGGGTCATGAGATCCAGCATGTGCCAGGCTCCACACTCAGCAGGGAGTTGGCTTGAAGATTCTCTCCCTCTGCCCCTCCCCCTCCACTCACGCTTGCGTGCGCATGCTCTCTAATAAATAAATCTTTTTTTTTTTTAAAGATTTTTATTTATTTATTTGACAGAGAGAGAGACAGCGAGAGAGGGAACACAAGCAGGGGGAGTGGGAGAGGGAGAAGCAGGCTTCCTGCCGAGCAGGGAGCCCAACGTGGGGCTTAACGACTGAGCCGCCCAGGCACCCCTCTAATAAATAAATCTCAAAAAAAAAAAAAGCAGCAGCAGCAAGTGGAAATTTTAAAACTATAAAACACAATATCCTAAATAGAAAACTCAATGGATGGGCTAAAAAGCAGAATGGAGCCGATCAAGTAAAAGAACCTCAAGATAAATCAATAGAAATCACCAAATCTGAACAATAAAGAGAAAAAAATGCAGAGAACCTCCGGGACCTATGGGATAACACCAAAAGGTCTACTTATTTCTGTCACTGGCGTCCCAAAAGCAGAGGAGAAAAAACGTGAAATAGAGGGCGCCTGGGTGGCTCAGTTGGTTAAGCGACTGCCTTCGGCTCAGGTCATGATCCTGGAGTCCCTGGATCGAGTCCCGCATCGGGCTCCCTGCTCAGCGGGGAGTCTGCTTCTCCCTCTGACCCTCCCCCCTCTCATGTACTCGCTCTCTCTCATTCTCTCTCTCTCAAATAAATAAAATCTTAAAAAAAAAAAACGTGAAATAGAAACGAGCATTTAGAGAAATAATGGCAGAGAACTCCCCATATTTGACAAAAGACATAAATTTAAAGACTCAAGAAGCTCAGCAAATCCCAAACAAAAAATTAAAGAAGTCTGTGCCTGGATGCATCATAATCAAACTGCTGAAAACTAAGAAAAAAAAGTCCTAAAAGCAGCCAGAGAAAAAAAGATGCATTCTACATAGGGAAACAATGATTTGAATAATGCAGATTTATCATCAGAAACCATGGAGGCCAGAAAGAAAAGGAATAGCATTTTTAAAGTACTGAGAAACAAACTGACAACCCAGAACTCTATATCCAGCAAAACTATCCTTCAGGTTTAAAAGTGAAATAAAGGGCACCTGGGTGGCTCAGTTGGTTAAGCAACTGCCTTCGGCTCAGGTCATGATCCCAGGGTCCTGGGATTGAGTCCCGCATCGGGCTCCCTGCTCGGCAGGGAGTCTGCTTCTCCCTCTGACCCTCCCCCCTCTCATGTGCTCTCTCTCATTCTCTCAAATAAATAAATAAATAAATAAAATCTTTAAAAGTGAAATAAAGATATGCTTAGAAAAAAGAATTAAGAGAATTCATAGCCAGCAGACCTGCTCTAAATGAAATGCTAAAATTTCAAATCTTCAGACAGAATGGATCCCAGAAGAAAACCTGGAATGTCAGGAATGAAAGCAGAGCAACAGAAATGGTAAAAATCTGGGTAAATATAATGGACAATTTTCTCCTCTCAAGTTCTTTAAAATATGTATGATGGTTGAGAGCAAAATTTCTAACATTGTTTAATGGGGTTTCAGTGTATATGACAACTAAAATGAGGGAAAGGGTAAAGAGGTAAATGAACCTATGTGATGGTAAGGTTTCCGTACTTTACCTGAAGTAGTAAAATAGTAATTATAATTAGACTGTAAAATGCTATAAAATAATTCTTAGAGCAAATGCTTTACAAAACCGAAAGACATATACGGTCAAAACTCAGCAGACCAATTACAATGGGATACTAGCAAATATCCAAATAATCCAAAAGAAGAGAGGAAAGGGAAAACCAAGGAACAGAGCACAAAGAGAACACACAGAAAAAAAAAAAATCATAAAATGGTAGGTCTAAGTCAAAACCTATTAATAATAACATTAAATGTAAATAGTCTCAACACATATCAATTAAAGATGGACATTGTCAGAATGGATTAAAAAATAGGATCCAACTATACGCCGTCTTTAAGAAACTCACTTCAACTATAATGATATAAGCAAGTTAGAAGGAAAATGATGGAAAAACATATACCATACAAACACCAATAAGAGAAAGCTAGAATGGTATATTAACACCAAAGGACACTGAGAGCACAGAAAATTGCCACGGATAAAAAGGGATATTAGATAAAAAATAAAAGCTTCAATTCACTAAAAAGGTATAACAATCCTAAATACGTATACAATAATAGAGCCTCAATATACATGAAGCAAAAACTGATCCAAATGAGAGAAGAAATGAACAAATATAGTTGAAGTCTTCAACATTCCTCTCTCTGAAACTGACAGAACTAGCAGACAAAAAAATCAGCAAGAATATAGAAAAATGATGGATCAAAGACTGAAACATAAAACCTAAAACAATAAAACTCTTAGAAGAAAGCATAGGGGAAAAGCTTCATGACAATGGACTTAGTAATGATTTCTGGGATATAACAACAAAAGCACAGGAAACAAAAGTAAAAACAGTTAAATTTAACTACATCAAAATTTAAAACTTCTGTACATCAGAGGACACAATTTACAGAGTAAAAAGACAACCTAGAGAATGGGAGAAAATATTCACAAATTATATCTCTGATAAGGGGTTAATATCCAGAATATATAAAGAACCCCCACAACTCAACAACAATAACAAACAACCAGATTAAAAAATGGGCAAAGGACTTAAATAGACATATTTCTCCAAAGATGCACAAATGGCCACCAAGCACATGAAAAGATGCTCTCACTAATCATTAAGGAAACGCAAATCAAAATCACAGTGAGGTATGACCTCCTACCCATCAGGATGGCTACTATCAAACAAAACAAAAAAAACAAAATAACAAGTTTTGGGGCGCCTGGGTGGCTCAGTCCATTAAGTGGCCATCTCTTGATTTCAGCTTAGTTCATGATCTCAGGGTCCTAGGATCAAGCTCCACTTTGGGGGGGGGTCCACACTCAGTAGGGAGTCTGCTTGAGGACTCTCTCTCTCTCAAATGAATAAATAAATCTTAAAAAAAAAAAGTAATGAGTGTTGGTGAGGATGCAGAGAAACGGAACTCTTGCGCACTGTTGATGAGAACACAAAACAGTGTAGCCACTGTGGAAAAAAGTACAGTGGTTCCTCAGAAAAAAAAGAAATTTAATATTTTTTATTTTATTTATTAGAGAGAGACAAAGCGAAAGAGGGAACACAAGCAGGGGGAGTGGGAGAGGGAGAAGGAGGCTTCCCGCGGAGCAGGGAGCCCAATGTGGGACTCGATCCCAGGACCCTGGGATCATGACCGGAGCCGAAGGCAGACGGTTAACGACTGAGCCACCCAGGCACCCCCCTCAGAAAATTTTTTTTAAGATTTTATTTATTTATTTGACAGAGAGAGAGAGACCACAAGCAGGGGGAGCAGCAGAGGGAGAGGAAAAAGCAGGATCCCCGAAGAGCAGGGAGTCCAATGCGGGACTCGATCCCAGGACCCTGGGATCATGACCTGAGCTGAAGGCAGTTGCTTAACCAACTGAGCCACCCAGGCGCCCCGGTTCCTCAGAAATTTTTAAATAGAATTACCACATGATCCAGCAATTCCAGTGTTGTGTATATATCCAAAAGAATTAAAAGCACGGTCTGAAAAAATTATCTGTGCACCCTTGTTCATAGCAGCATTATTTACAATAGCCAAAAGGTGGAAGCAACCCAAGTGTCCACTGACAGATGAATGGACAAATAAAATGTGGTATATACATACAATGATTACTCAGCCGTAAAAAGGAAGGAAATTCTGAGATATGCTACAATATGGATGAACTCTGAGAGCATTATGCCAAGTGAAATAAGCCAATCACCAAAATATAAATATTGTATGATTCCAACAAAAAGTAGAATGGTGGTTGTCAGAAGCTAGGGGAGAGGGAAATGGGTAGATGTTTAATGGATGCAGAGTTTCAGTTCTTCAGGATGGAAAAGTTTTGGAGATTGCTTGTACAATAATGTGAATATACTTAACCCTACTGAACTGTACTTTTAAAAATGGCTGTAACAATAACTTCTATGGCATGCATATTCTATCACAATTTAAAAGTACATATATAGAAGTACTGAAAAATACCACAACCACCTGAATCTAACTAACATTTACAGAATACTTCACCCTTCAAGAGGAGAATACACATTGCTCACAGATACACTTAGAACATCACCAACTGTATCTTGGATCAGAAAACATACCTGAATACATTTAAAAGAATCAAAATTGCATAAAGTGTGTCAACTATAACTCAACTTAAAAAAACAAAATCAGGGGCGCCTGGGTGGCTCAGTCATTAAGCGTCTGCCTTCGGCTCAGGTCATGGTCCCGGCATCCTGGGATCGAGCCCCGCATCGGGCTCCCTGCTCAGCGGGAAGCCTGCTTCTCCCTCTCCCTCTGCCTGCCGCTCTGCCTACTTGTGCCCAATCTCTCTGTCAAATGAATAAATAAAATCTTTAAAAAAAAATCGCAAAAAGTATGTTCTCTGACCATAACAGAACTAAACTAGAAATTAATAATGCAACAAAAATTGGAAAAATCTCCACCAAACACTTGGTAATTAAACAACATATTCTTGAATAATTGATGTGTCAAAGAGGAAGTCTCAGGAGAAATTAGAAAATATTTTGAACTGAATGAAAATGAAAGTACAACTTATCAAAAACTTGTGAGATGTAGCTAAACCAGTGCTCAGAGGAAAGCATGCAACACTGGATGCTTATCATAGAAAAGAACAGAGACCTCAAATCAACAATCTAAATCTCCACCTTAAGATTCCTTATTTTTGGGCTCCTGGGTGGCTCAGTTGGTTAAACGACTGCCTTCGGCTCAGGTCATGATCCTGGAGTCCCTGGATCGAGTCCCGCATCGGGCTCCCTGCTCGGCAGGGAGTCTGCTTCTCCCTCTGACCCTAACCCCTCTCATGTGCTCTCATTCTCTCTCTCTCAAATAAATAAAATCTTAAAAAAAAAAAAAGATTCCTTATTTTTTTTTTTTTTAAGTAGGCTCCATGCCCAGCGTGGACCCCAATGTGGGGCTTGAACTCACGACCGTGAGATCAAGACCTGAGCCAAAATCAAAAGTCAGATGCTCGGGGCGCCTGGATGGCTCAGTTGGTTAAGCGACTGCCTTCGGCTCAGGTCATGATCCTGGAGTCCCGGGATCGAGTCCCACATCGGGCCCCCTGCTCGGCAGGGAGTCTGCTTCTCCCTCTGACCCTCCCCCTCTCATGTTCTCTCTCTATCTCATTCTCTCTCTCAAATAAATAAATAAAATCTTTAAAAAAAAAAAAAAGTCAGATGCTCAACCGACTGAGCCACGCAGGCGCCCCTTAAGAAACTTTTCTTAGAGCAAAGTAATACTAAAGTGAGTAGGAGAAAGGAAATAATAAAGAGCTAAAAATCAATAAAATTGAAAAATAGGGAAATATCACTGAAACAAACAAAAAAACTGGTATAGTTCATTAGCCAGACGGATACGGGGCAGGGGGACGGAAGAAAAAAAATTACCAATTACCATGAATAAAGAAGAAGATATACCTATGGACCCCCACAAACATTAAATGAATAATATAGAAATACTACAAACACATCAATACACATGAATTTGAAAGTGATAGGGACCAATTTCAGGAAAGCCACAAACTACCAAAACTCACCCAGGAAGTAAAAGAGAACTTAAATAGTCTACTATCTATCAAGTAAATTAGATTAGCTTAAAAAATCTTCTAAAAAATAAAATTCCAGGCCCAGATGGTTTCACTGACAAATTCTACCAAACGTTAAATACAGAATACGAACTCTACAAAAATCTCTCCCAGCAAATAGAAGAGGAAGGAATACTTCCCATCTCATTTTATAAGGCCAGCATTACCTTGATAACAACCAAAGACAGTTCAAGGAAAGACAACTACATTTATATTCCTCATGAACATAGACGCAAAAATCCTTAGCAAAATACTAGGAAATCAAATCCAGCAATTTGTAAAAAGAATAGTACATCACAACCGACTGTGATTTAATCCAAGAATAAAAGACTGGTTCAATTTTCAAAAATCAACAGATGTAATCCATCATATTAACAGCTTAAATAACAAAAAACACATGATTATGTCAATGGCTGCAGAAAAAACATTTCACAGAATTCAACATTCATTCATGATAAATGCTGCCAGCAAATCAGGAAGAGAAGGGAACTTCCTCAACCCAAAAAAAGAGCATCTACCCAAATCTACAGTTAACATACTTAGTGGTGAAAATGAATGCTTCCTCCCTGAGGGGACCAAAGCAACAATCTCTACTCTCACCACTGATACTCAACACTGTACTGGAAGTGCTAGCCAGTGCAAGAAAAATAAATAGAAGGCATACAGACTGGAAAGAAAGA
Source organism: Neomonachus schauinslandi (assembly GCF_002201575.2). NCBI lineage: Eukaryota > Metazoa > Chordata > Mammalia > Carnivora > Phocidae > Neomonachus > Neomonachus schauinslandi. Next base: position 40,421,395 of record NC_058418.1, read on the forward strand.
ACAACTGTCCCTATTTGCAGATGGCACGATTGTCTATGCAGACAATCCCATGGGAATCTCTAAAGACGCTCCTACAACCAAGTGAGCTAGCACAGTGCAAGATCCAAGGTCAACACACAAAAATCAATCATATTTCTATATCCTAGCCATATCCCACCCGAAACCAAAATTAAAACAACAACAACAACGATCTGTATCAGTTACAAGAGTGCAAAGACTGAAGCACTTACATACGAATCTAACAAAATATGTACAGGATCCACATACTGCAAACTACAAAACACTGAAGAAAGAAATCAAAGATGACCTAAATAAGTGGACAGATATACTGCATTCATGGACTGGAAGATTCAAAATAGTTACAATGTCAATTCTGCACAAATTCATCTGTAGGTTTAACACAATTCCAAGATCCCAGCAAGATTGTTTAATAGATAGAAACAAGTTGATTATAAAATTTATATGGAACTAAAATAGTCAAAAGAATTTTGAAAAAGAACTAAGGTAGAGGGCGCCTGGGTGGCTCAGTTGTTGGGCAACTGCCTTCGGCTCAGGTCATGGTCCCAGGGTCCTGGGATCGAGTCCCACATCGGGCTCTCTGCTCCGCGGGAAGCCTGCTTCTCCCTCTCCCACCCGCCCCCTCTTGTGTTCCCTCTCTCACTGCATTTCCCTCTGTCAAATAAATAAATAAAATCTTTAAAAAAAAAAAAAAAAAGAACTAAGGTAGAGGATCCACGTTACCTGATTTAAGAATTACTATACAGGCGCCTGGGTGGCTCAGTCAGTTAAGTGTCTGCCTTCAGCTCAGGTCATGATCCTGGGGTCCCTGGGATGGAGTCCCAGCATCGCATCACATCAGGCTCCCTTCTCAGCAGGGAATCTGCTTCTCCCTCTCCCTCTGCCCCTCCCCCCAACCTGAGCTCACTCTCTCTAGTGCTCTTGCTTTCTCTCTCAAATAAAATCTTAAAAAAAAAAAAAAATTACTATAAAGCTACAGTAATCAAGACAGCATAATATTGATGAAAGGACGCACACACAGATCAATGGAACTGAACCGAGAGCCCAGAAACAGACACACACAAATACGGCCAATTGATTTTTGACAAAGGTGGAAAGGCAATTCAAGGAGAAAGAAGAGCCCTTTCAACAAACAGTACTGGAACAGCTTTATATCAATAGGCATATATATGAACATCAACCTACATTTTACACCTTGCATAAAAACTAACTCAACAGGGATTATAGATCTAAACGTAAAATATGAAACTGTATTTCTTAGAAGAAAACATGGGAAAAAATCTTCATGACCTAAGATTAATTCTTAGATATGACACCTGAAGCACAATCCATGAGAAAAAAATTGACAAACCAAATCTCATCAAAACTAAAAACCTGTTCTGCAAAAGGCATTGTTAAGAGAATGAAAAGAAAACAGAATGAGTTAAACTATTTACAAGTCATGTATCTAACAAAGGTCTTCTATCCAAAGTATATAAAGAATTCTCAAAATTCCACAGAAAATAAATTGTCAGGGTGCCTGGGTGGCTCAGTCGGTTAAGCATCTGCCTTCAGCTCAGGTCATGATCCCAGGGTCCTGGGATCAAGCCCCGCATCGGGCTCCCTGCTCAGCGGGAAGCCTGCTTCTCTCTCTGCCTGCCGCTCCCCCTGCTCGCTCGTTCTCACTCATAAATAAATAAATAAATAGACAGATAGATAGATAAAATCTTTCCCCAAAACCCACAATATGAATGAATCTCGAGTGCATTACACTGAGTGACAGTCTCAAAAAGTTGCATACTCTGTGATTCCACTTATATGGCATTCTGGACTCGACGAAACTACGGTGATGGGAAACTGATGAAGGGTTGTCAAGGGTTGGGTGTGACTACAAGGAGAATGAAAGTTTTGTGGGCTGGGGAAACTGCTGTGTCCTAACTGCGGTAGTGGTTATCTACGAATCTAAACAATCACAGAACCGTACATCAAAAAAGTCCATTTTACTGTATTTTATTATTTTATTTTATTTTATTTTAAAGATTTTATTTATTTATTTGAGACAAAGAGAATGAGGGAGACAGAGAGCACATGAGAGGGGGGAGGGTCAGAGGGAGAAGCAGACTCCCCGCCGAGCAGGGAGCCCGATGCAGGACTCGATCCAGGGACTCCAGGATCATGACCTGAGCCGAAGGCAGTCGCTTAACCAACTGAGCCACCCAGGCGCCCCATTTTACTGTATTTTAAATGAAAAAACAGAACACATGGAGACCACCAAAATCCTTGGCATGTGCCCAAACCTCTAGAGCTCAAATTTCTGTCAGTTTTCTTATGCTCTAAGAAAGAAAATGGTGTGTGCTCCCTAATTAAATATGTTCTTGCTGATTTAATGCAAAACCAGAATGTGACAAATTCTAAATTAGCCTTTAAATGCTATTTTTCCAGATTCAAATATAGAATAAAAGGCTTCAATTTTGCCATTCAGTCATCAAACAAAACAAAAATAATCTAAGGAAAGAAACAGATTAGGGCGTCTGGGTGGCTCAGTCGGTTAAGCGTCTGCCTTCAGCTCAGGTCATGACCTCAGGGTCCTAGGATCGAGCCCTGCATCAGGGTCCCTCTCCCCCTCCCTCTCCCTCTGCAGTCCCCCCTCAAATAAATGAATGAATAAATAAATCTTTTTTAAAAATCCATTAAAAAAAGAATGAAACAGGGGTGCCTGGATGGCTCAGTCGGTTGAGCGTCTGCCTTTGGCTCAGGTCATGATCCCAGGGTCCTGGGATCGAGCCCCGCATTGGGTTCCCTGCTTGGCGGAGAGCCTGCTTTTCCCTCTCCCTCTGCCCCTCCCTCCTGCTCATGTTCTCGCTCTCTCAAATAAATAAAATCTTAAAAAAAGAATGAAACACATCAATTTCCAAAATGGCAACCAAAAAGCAAGGCAGAGTCTACTGGACAGGGACAACCAGAGACAGTGTAAAGCATAATGAAGCATACGCTCAGATGCTAGCTGTTTTTTTGGACAGAGTGTTCAATGTTCACGTGTTCAATATTCAGAGTGTTAATATTCAGATGGAGTATTTTTTGGAGTTATAAATATATCCAAAAGCAATTTACAGAACTGCATGTATAATACCCCATTTCTACAAGTATGCACATAAGAACAAAGTCTAACACAATGTATACCTGCTAATAGAAATTCTCTGTAGCTGATTGAGAACAGTATACTGGTGATTTTTACTTTTTTTCTTCATTTTCTATATTTGTCTGATCTTTTTAAATTTTATTTATTTTTAGAAGATTTTATGTATTTATTAGAGAGAGAGAGCACAAGCAGGGGAGAGGGGCAAAGGGGAAAAGGAGAAGCAGACTCCCCGCTGAGCAGGGTGCCAATGCGGGGCTCCCAGGACCCCCAGATCATGACCTGAGCGGAAGGCAGATGCTTAACTCACGGAGCCACCCAGGCACCCCTGATCTTTCTTTTTTTTTTTTTTTTTTTAAAGATTTTATTTATTTATTTGAGAGAGAGAATGAGAGACAGCACAAGAGGGAAGAGGGTCAGAGGGAGAGGCAGACCCCCTGCTGAGCAGGGAGCCCGATGCGGGACTCGATCCCGGGACTCCAGGATCATGACCTGAGCCGAAGGCAGTCGCTTAACCGACTGAGCCACCCAGGTGCCCCCCCTGATCTTTTTTTTAAACAACAGATACAAACTAACTTTAAAATCAGAAAATAAGTTTTTCCACTTTGGAAAACAGTATTCAAGTTAAAAATGTGGCATCTGTATTACAGATCAATTTATGTATGACTTGAGAGTGAGTGCTTCTTGACGTAAAGGAGCTTTGTAAGCCTCATATCGTACCAGATCCCAAAAGACACTTCACCAGATGGGTGGCTGCAGAATAAGGAACAGAAATATAGAAAGCTTCTCCACAGAAGCGGTTACCTTCTCTGGTGTCTCTAAACAAAGAAGGGGGAAGAAATCAGGCCAATGGTAATGGTGTTCAGATGGAAGGAGGCCCGTGGGTGATGGTGAGCAGGCAGAATGGATCCTGATGTGGGACAAAGGCGGGGGAGTGGACCCAGGGGGAGACCAGGAAATTTGGAAGAGGTATGAAGGAAGGGAGAGTTGGAGGAAGGCGTGTGATGGGAGAGTAACAGTAGTTTCACAGGAAAACATCTGTCTGCTCACTGATACCTCAGAGAGTTAACTATTCTGTCCCTCTCCCCTCCCCTAGAAGTGACCCCAGGCTGCTCCTTGCACAGGGGTGTCATGCTCAGGACCCTCAGTGCACGAGAGGGGTGGACATCTGAGCCCGGGGCAGCCAGCCCACAGGCTGGCCAGGCACCTCTAACTTGACCTGGCTGGGAAAGCACCACCCAAATAAAGTCAGTGGCAATCAAGCCAATCCGACGCTCTCTGTAATTCAACTGCAGTCAGCAAGCTAGTGGCAGAGAGAGCAGACAGACCTGGGATGAACATTTGCAATAGCCTATCAGAGTCGGGGTCCCTGGCTGGCTCAGTTGCTGGAGCATGAGACTCTTGATCTCAGGGTCATGAGCTCAAGTCATGGGGGCTGTGGAGTTTACTTAAAAATAAATACAATAAGGGCGCCTGGGTGGCTCAGTTGGTTAAGCGACTGCCTTCGGCTCAGGTCATGATCCTGGAGTCCCTGGATTGAGTCCCGCATCGGGCTCCCTGCTCGGCAGGGAGTCTGCTTCTCCCTCTGACCCTCCCCCCTCTCATGTGCTCTCTCTCATTCTCTCTCTCTCAAATAAATAAATAAAATCTTTAAAAAAAAAAATACATACATACATACATACATACATACAATAAAGTCAGAATATCAATATATCTCTATCAGAAAACAACACGACTGCAACTTTCCTAAGCATTCTTTCATGATTCTTCGGACCTTTAAGAACTGCTTATTAGGTTATGCTATCATTTACAGAAAATACCTAAGTGTACACCCTGCAGAGTCTGAATGTTGTCCTGCTCTTATGTGCAGCCATTTAACAGTGAAATGTGGTTTGTTCCATGGGGCCTCTTAATACGGCATTCCTTACAGCCAAAGATGGTGTTTCCCACTGCAAACGAGTGAGGCGGCAAGGTTTTTAACATACTTTTCCTTGCAGTCTACTTACTTTAAAACAGTATTTTCCTCAGCCAGTTTTCTCTTCTTGGAAGCAACCAAGCAGAGCGTTCACTTTCATTAGGAAAACCACCTTCCTTCATATGGCTTTCACCTTCTTGGGTCCTTGACCAGACTTGCTCCTGGAATTCCTGCGGGTCCTTGGCTATGTGAGACAGATGCTGCCCTCCACAGTGGGGTCGTGGCCCCTGGGCCCCACCAAGTTTTTGCCTCCAAGTTCTCAGGCCAAGTTAGCGCACATAAGCCCCTGCCAGATAAAAGCCCAAGGGACAGATACCTGTCCACAAGCAGCCCCAGGCGGCAGAGGATGAAGCACTTGGGGGCCTCAGGTTAGAATGGGGCCAACATGAATCTGGGCAGAACCCTGTCCTCTTTCAGATGTGATCAGTCCACAGTCCAGTCTATGAAGGGAGGACATGGGCCCTTTGTGGCCCAGGAGCCACGGGATGCCCTTGACTGGGCAGCTAGAAAGAAACGCTGAGTCCCAGATACTCAGCTCAAGTAAAACCCCCAAGATTCGTGAGGCCCTGCCACTTGGCCCTCCTAGGGTTCCCTCCAAGGCCTGGCTTACCTGTCCTGCAGCAAAGCCCAGAGAACCCATGTGTCTGTTCCTGGCAAATGAGAGCTGACCAACAGTGCAGGGATGGGCTCAGCCTCGGGAGCGGCCCGCCTAGCTGGTTACAGAGGCAGCTCGGCGCACACACCCCTACGGGAACTCACAGAGGGGAAGTTGTATCCGCTTATCTGCACACCCATCACACGTCATCAACTGTTTGACAGATGCTCTGAGCGGGACTGAAAGCTTTTAATTTCATCGACATGGGAGCGCTTGTCAAAATGAGTCAGCAAATTACTTTTTTATCTGTCTTCATTCAGTCGTGTGGTATTAAATACATCATCATCCATATACCTCACAGAGGACCACACAAGATGCTGGGAGGCCCGGCACACGCACGTGCTTATTAATTCAAAATAAATCTGTTTAAAATACTCTATCTGGAAAATTAAATTTCAAGTTTACATTTTTTGCTTTATTTGGTATTATTTAAAAATACACTTTCCTATCTAGCTAGCTTAAAATCACAGCTAAGCCATGTCTCAAGTATGTTTCCCAATTAAATAACGAAAACATAAGCTGCTGCATACGGTACCTTTGTGCCAGTTAGAAACAGATCCCAGTCTGGGTGGGGGCTTGGCTTGGTAAGAGGGCAGCAAATTAAAAATGGCACATGCATACACATACCTGGGGCTGATGAACTGGAAGAGGCAACCCTTCCTCCCAGGGGACACTGCCTAGTGCCAGGCATGGGCCGTGACAAGCGCAGCGTGCAGGCTGGGTCTCAGCCCCCCCTCACCCTCCCAGTTAGACCTACTGTGCGGCACACAACCTGCCCAACTGTACAAAGTAGCTTTGGACAAGGGAGATTTACAGCAGGATGATGACGACTTTCCTTGTTCCTCTAGGACAATAACACTGCTGAACCAATCTGGCTAAATCCTGTATCTGGCAGGTCTTAATGATATGTGTGCTAAGTATTAAGAAGTTTACTGTTGCAGTCGGCTAAGTGACCGACTCTTGGTTTCTGCTCAGGTTGTGATCTCATGGTCGTGGGATCGAGCCCCATGTCTGGCTCTGTGCACAGCGCAGAGTCCGCTTGGGACGGACTCTCTTTCTTTCTCTCTCTCTCAAATAAATAAATAAATCTTAAAAAAAAAAGAAAGAAAAGAAAAGAAGTTCACTGCTGCAAACAGAATTAAAAAAAAGTTTTTTTTTTAACTTTGTTTTCATTTATATTGATCTGGTCTGAGACACAATGATAGATTTTACAGTCCATCAAAAAACAAAAAAACAAAAAAGAGGGGCACACGCACCCCAATGTTTATAGCAACAATGTCCACAATAGCCAAACTATGGAAAGAACCTAGATGTCCATCAACAGATGAATGGATAAAGAAGATGTGGTGTATATATATATATACATATACACACACACACACACACACACACACACACACACACACAGTGGAATATTACGCAGCCATCAAAAAATGAAATCTTGCCATTTGCAACTGGAGCTAGAGGGTATTATGCTAAGCAAAATAAGTCAATCAGAGAAACACAATTATCATATGATCACACTAATATGTGGAATTTGAGAAACAAGGCAGAGGATCATTGGGGAAGGGAGGGAAAAATGAAGCAAGATGAAACCAGAGAGGGAGACAAACCATAAGAGCCTCTTAATCTCAGGGGAAAAAATGAGGGTTGCTGGAGTGGAGGGGGGTGGGAGGGATGCGGTGGCTGGGTGACAGACATTGGGGAGGGTATGTGCTATGGTGAGTGCTGCGAATTGTGTAAGACTGATGAATCACAGACCTGTACCCCTGAAACAATTAATACATTATATGTTAAAACAAACAAACAAACAAACAAAAACAAAAAACAAAAAAGAACTGCAGGCCTCCTACAGAATTCTGTGGAACTAGACATAGAGGAGGGGCTCCACAAACTACTGACCCTACTGGGCACCCCCAGGCTTCCCTCAATCTGGCAATTTGTCGTTCTTTGTGGGTTTCACTCACCTAACTAGGTTGGCAGCCCCTGAGGCCCCCAAAGTCCAACCCCAACAGCTGAAGCTTTTCTAAAGCATCTAATGCAGATGAGGCATATGCAGGGTCTTCCCAACTACCTCACCAAAACCACCTTAAGCACCGCAATACCAGTAACGCCCTCATTACCCCTCCACGGTCATCACACATTTCAGGACCTGCAAAGAGCCATCTGGATGCATCCCCTGTGACAAATGGGGGTCTGTGTTCCCAGTTTCAGCTCCAAAACCATACTCTAAAAGAAGATAGACCATGCTGGCAAATTATCCTGAGCTCAATTTATTATAGACAAATGAAGGGACAAAAAGGCAACTTTATTTCTACCAACATTTGGGTTTTGTTATAACCCAAACTTTGGGACCCCCAAGTCAACTGGCCGTCCCAGGACGTTCACTTGGGCAGTTTGCCTGGGCTGATTAGATACCTGCACTTTCGGCAGGACATCGCAGGCAAAGACCTGATTTGCCCTATATGGTCTTTACTAAATTACTGACCTAAAAAGCACCCAAGGATATTTACTACTCATCCTCTACCCCCATAATCACATAAAGGGTAAGAAAGATGATCTGAATTCAGAGAGCTGTTCCACAACTGTCTTCACAGAGCGGAAGCAGCTAAGTCACTGGGAAAGAGGCTCAGGGTCCAGGGCCACCAACAAACTAGGTGGCCATAGGTAAGCCACATTCTAGGGGGTCAGATTTGTTACCCATAAAACAAAGGAGGGACATACATGAATGGTTTCAAGTTTCCTTCTAATATAAAATTCTGATTTTCTGAATTGCAAGGTGTTGTGAGCCATCTTGAACCTCCACTATTGATTTATACCATGATCTCACCTGGCTACAGACTTACGTCTATCCCCCCCTCCCCAATTCATATGTTAATTATGGTATCTGCTGATGGTATCTGGGGCGGGAGCCTTTGGGAGGTTATCAGGGTTGGATGAAGTCATAAGGATGGAGCCGTCATGATGAGATTAATGCCCTTATAGGAAGAGGGAGAGAGATCTTGCTCCCTTGCTCTCTCTCCATGCATGCACAAAGAGGCCATGGGAACACACAGCAAGTTGGCTGTCAACTACATGCCAACAGATCTGAGAATGATGCTTACCTTGCAGGTACCCTGACCTTGGCCCAGCCTCCAGAACTGTGAGCAATAAAACTACTATTGTTTAAGCCACCCAATATATGGTATTTTGAATGGCAGATGAAGACACACCCTCAACATGAATTAGTTGTTTTTCTATTCTTCCTGGATTTGGGGCTGGTTCCAAACTCACTAGTACATCAAACTGAACTTGGATGAATTGTTTTGTTTGTTTTTTTATAATTTTTTTTGAAGATTTTATTTATTTATTTATTAGAGAGCAAGAGAGAGAGAAACAGCATGAGAGGGGAGAGGGTCAGAGGGAGAAGCAGACTCCCCACTGAGCTGGGAGTCCGATGTGGGAATCAATCCCAGGACTCCGGGATCATGACCTGAGCGGAAGGCAGTCGCTTAACCAACTGAGCCACCCAGGTGCCCTGAACTTGGATGAATTGTTAAGTGCTTACCAAGCAGCCAAGTGTTTGCTACTGTGAACACTAAACAGGAGAAAACGGTCTCTGCCTTGCAGGTGTTTACAGACTTAGTACAATTAACTGTAAGTATACCCAAATCTGTTCAGAAAGCCAGAAAATCCAGGGGTGCCTGGCTGGCTCACACAGAGGAGCTTGAGACTCTTGATCTCTGGGTTGTGAGTTCAAGCCCCACACTGGGTGTAGAGATTACTTAAATAAATAAAACTTAAACAAAAAATAAATTTAAAATAAACTTAAAAAAAGAAAGCCAGAGAGGCACCTGGGTGGCACAGTCGGTTAAGCGTCCAACTCTTGGTTTCGGCTCAGGTCATGATTTCAGAGTCATGAGATTAAGCCACACATTGGGCTCTGTGCTCAGCTCACCAAGTCTGCTTGAGATTCTCCCTCTCCCTCTGCTCCTCCTGCTCATGCTCACGCATGCGTTCTCTCTCTCTCTCAAATAAATAAATCTTTTTAAAATGAAGGAAGGAAGGAAGGAAGGAATCACAGAGTCCAGAGAGTGAGGGACACATGTAGTTTAAGCTGGTGCTCCATCACAGGAGACCGATCAGAACAAAGAAAACCCATGATGGGCACAGCAGGGCCAGTAGGAAGAGGGGTAGGGGAGAGCAAACAGGGAAGAGGATACAGGACCCAGCCTTACCCCAGCCCACTCCCTGCTGGGGTAGCTTCTGGCTGGGCAAAAGGCTGCAGTGCCCTTGCAGGATCAGCGTGTTACTATGGGAGAACAAGGAGCTTCCAGCCAGGATGAGGTGGCAGATCCAGGTCAGGAGAACCTGAAATGGGAGCGTGACTCAACTAGAACCTAGCTGGAGGAGCCAGGACTCATGCGCATGAAGGGTAACAGCCAGCATTCACCAGGCGCTTCTCTCAGCCAGGTTCCACGCCAGGCACTTTCTATTCAACCTCACGCCAACCCTGCGGCGGCAGGTGATCCTCTTCCCTGTATTTCTTCAGTTCTGGCCTGACTCAGGCCCCTGAAGACCAGGCTGAGGACTAAAGGGCATGGCCCTAAGTGTAGGTGATCAAGGTCTAGTTCTGTGAAGGAAAGTGACCAGGGAAAAACAAGAAAACAAGAGAGAAACCCAGAGTGGGGTACAGAAAGCTGTAACGGAGGCTCTTCCAGAGACCCAACAGCTCAGCTGGAGGAGCAGAGGACGTGGAGAGAAAGGGACAAATGAAATTGGGAGGGCCTAACATGCATGCAGTGGATAAAAATCCAGCCCACACAGGCCCCTCTCCAGATATCCCACATCTCAGACTACATTGTGAAAGATTTTGAAATGGACCAAAAGGGTTACCGAGTATCTTCAATGCAAGAACGGGCCTTTTTAGAACATAACTTTCCAAGTTATCTGATCCTATGGGATTTGTGCCTTTTATGGCCTTTGAGATATTTTGCAACTCTTTTAAGTTGTACAAAACTGATAAGCCGTGCAAATGATTCTTGTCTGTAGACAGGCAAATTAACTGTCTGGTGGAGAGACAAGTGATCCCCCTTAGAGCCAAATAGTGGCATCTATTTGAAATTCATTTCATGGTGTATGTGTGTGCAAATCCTTGAATTTTCCTTTGACCAGATTGTAATCCTACTGGTTGAATCTTACTGGTTCCCTCATTAATTAATAAACTCTTTTATATTTGTACGAGAGTTGTGATTTTATCCTTTAAAGATTCTCTTCTAAGACCCATCAACAAGCAAAAGTCCGAATGGATGCCAATAATGTGTAGTAGCTGTTCTACGGGGGAAAAACAGGTTCCAGAGGTCAACAATTCTTTTAACCCCAAGTAATCTGAAGTGCTGGCTCAAGCGAACAGGAAGACAATCTAGCCTCAATTTTTACCTCTCTACCCCTCTTCCACCAGCAGTCTCCAGCTTCCTCACAACTTCCACTCGCTCTGATCTCAGAAATTCTTAAATTTCAGTGGCAGTCCGAGGAGCTAAAAGAGAAGGACTGAGAGGCTCCCCTTTATAACGAAACCAACACCTCTCCAGGCTCTGACAGATGTGACCCCTTCGCTGTGGGAGAATCGGGAGCCGGAAGGGCTCTCAAGGCTGGCAGACCTCCCAGGAGCCGTGCTGGCCGAAGAGGGGAAACAGAAATGGACTAAGTCCCTGTAGGACGGGAAAGATGCGTGATGTTGGTGCAAGGCTCAGAACCTGCCTAGTGGTTGTAGAAACACACACGAGGGGTTCCAGGCATGCTCGCTGCAGGTTGGCTGCTGAGCTCCCCACCTCGTAGCCGGGGGGACCATATCAGCAAGTTAGTGAGATCAAAAAGCCTGTTTTCTCATCTGTAAAGCATCTGCCTCACAGGACTGCTGTGGGCATTAAATGAGAGAACACATGTGTAACACTCAGCAGTCTGGCACATAGTAAATGCGCAATAAATGTTAGCTTCAATAGTTTTCTGACTGAGAATGAATTGAATATAATGTAAAATAAAAACAAGGACTATAATAAAACCTAACTGCCACCTACGTATAAATTGCATTTGTCACATCTTTTCCACTCCCTTTGCCAAAAGACCAACTGGGTCTTCATTTCTCACCTGAATTACTCAATGTCTCCTATCATGCAGCCTGTTCTCATCTCATCCACCTCAAAATCATCCCTCCTCACCCCCTTTAACCCAGCGACAGCCAAGAGAAATAGGAGAACCACATAAGTGATTGTACATTTTTTAACAGCCAGATTTTTAAAAAGTAAAAAGAAACAGAATTTCATAGTATATTTACCCAGTTATATCCAAAGTATTATTCTGACATGTGATTAATATAAAAAATTGAGATATTTCATTTTCTTTTCCTATTACAACTTCAAAATCTAGCGTGTATTTTATACTTACGCACATCTCAATTCATACTATCCACATTTCAAGTAGCCTCAGCTCCAACCGCTCCCCATCTCTTTCAGGAAATCCGAATTCATTGGCCTCACAAATCAGGCCCTTTCCAACCTGGGTCCTCCTCCCCTTACCCAGGCTTACCCGTCCTCCTTACCTGCCCCCCCCCTTTGCTGGGATTGCCCCCAGCTCCCAGCACCTGGTATATTTCTCCCCCACAGGACACACCACACCTATGCCAGCCACTGGCTATTCAACACTAACACGTGAAGTGCCCATTTCCCACAAGGGCCTCCTTGCCAAGCTGTCCCCGGCCTCTAGGAGGGCGCCCTTGGCTCTGGTGGTAAGAACACCCCATACCAAACCCTCACTCCCAAGCCGACTATGAGCGCATCGGAGGCAAGGACTTTTGTCCTGTTTATGCAGAACAGCAGATGACCCAGCCAAGGGCTTCAAACACATATATAGATTTTTTTTTTAAGGGGAGAATACGTTAGCACTTTTACCATTTAGCTACTGATCTTGATCTAACTCTGAAGTCATTCAGCCAACTCTTAAAGTATACACAATATACAGGGTTTGGCCCAAAAATGGTGGAGACATAGTAGGCAAGCTAAAGAGGCAACTACCGCTGGGACCGCCATTGTTCCTGGGGCTTGGGTTGTTGGTTTTTTGTTTTTTGGGTTTTTTTATTGGCACAAAAATCTTTTAGCCTTAAACTGTTTTTCATAGCTGTGCTGGAATAAATGGGAAACCACAAAAATGAAGGCTTCCACTGCACCAGTCATCAAATTGTAGTGGTAAGAAAGAAGCCATCCAAAACTATCCACATCTGATTGAACTCTCAACATTTTAAGTGTTTATTAACCCATATAATTCCCAAACTTAACCAGTCATTTGAAATGCTCAGAGACAAAATCCTGGGTTTCAGTATTTCCTACAGCCCCCTCCAGCCTCCAGAAGATCGAGGCCTCCCTTCCCAGGGCCCCATGCAACTGCTGTTCTTTTATATTCATCAGAGAGCTTTATAAAGACAACCACTAGGACCAGCCTCAATCCTAGCTGACTTTTTCTTTACACATGTTAAGTTTCTGTGCTGAGGGCTCTCAAAAGATGCTGGCTTGGCGGATCCTGAGCGATCCTCTCTATCAACATGTTAATCAGAAAGCAGAAAACTTCGATAATAATCGGAGAATCCCTGGTTTTCATCTTACACTTTCCTAAGCAAAAAGCTTGGCGAGGCCTCTTATGGTTTCCCCTCCTTTTACAAAAATCTGCCTTCTAAGCAAAAGCTTCTGTTTCCTAGTAGCAGTAGATACCCTTTTAAAACTCACAGTTCAAAAAAAGAAAAAAAAAGAATTACAGTGGCATTTTGTTTCCATACTTTTCTCCCCAATATTTTCCACCCAGAACCGAGCCCAGAAGCTTATTTGTAAGTACACAAATGTAGGTTATTTTTCCCTCATAGATCCTATGTTTTCAAACAGTTTGACCTTAAAAACTACCTTAAGTAACACTCCCTTTTCTCTCTGCATATTCAACTGGCTGACGAGGGCCTTACTATGTGCCAGGTACTGTTTGAGACCCTGGGGATATAGCAGGAAACTTAACACATGACACCTCTACTCTCACAGAGCTGAAGTTCTAGTCGGGTGGTCCAAGCTACGAAGAAAAATTAAGCAGGGAGAGGGGATCAAGAGTGGGGGTGGGGGGTGTCCTACTTTACACAGGGTGCTCAGGGAAGGTCTCTTTGGAGCCGAACAGAAGAACAACAGTGCTGGAGAACAGAGCCAAGTGACATTTTTTGGGAAGGGGGCAGGGAGCGGAGGATGCAAGAATAAATCTCAAATGGGAAGACTCTGAGGCAGGAGTCTGTTACTCAAATGTCAATCAAAGCTTCTGATCAACAAAAAATAATCAGTACCATAAAATCCCAGCCAAAAAAGAAATTGGCCTGATTACTATTTAATGCAGTTATATTAGTCTTTTTGAAATGTAATTAGTACCTAGCCCCACAGTCTCTCAATCTCCCATTTCTACATTAATGAACTCTAGGGGTCCCAGGGGGACCCCACTCTGAAAACCAGTGACAGACCCCATCGTTTAATGTCTGGAGACAAGACCACACATGAGAGGCGCTGAGATGGAACACTGGACCCCACCTCGAGTGAGAATCTTTCACACAAAAATCTTCCCCATCAAGAAGTTAAACTGCTTAAAAATAAAATAAGATTTCCCAAAAGAGGTGTTGCTTTCTAAATTCTGTACCCTTCCACTCATCTGTCCCTTCTCCAGACAGCTGCAGGCCTGCTCCCCAGCCCTGGACCACTTTGAACGGAGCCTTTGAAAGTTTAAGTTGGCTTTCGGCCACCACGCAAGATGCTGAGGCCATCCCCTTGTCTGGGGGTGCCTTGTTCTCTCATTCTCTACCTCTCCCAGTCTATCCTTCTTCCTCCTGGGCTCTCTGAAGTCCCACCTCGCTAATGAATCCAAATCCCAGCTCATCTCGCCCTGCTTTTTATTTCTCGCGCACACGTACAACCTGTCCCCCGGCCCCGGGATAATCTTATTTTCCAAACAACAGTATCAGGACACATTGTCAGTACATGAGTACTTGTTATATGAATCACTATAATTGCAATGCTTGGAATATTTCATAATTTAAAGTATTTTTTTTTAACTTCAGATGCACTTATATATCGTCTGATGAGACAGCACAGCACATTGGGACCATCTGGGAAAATTCAGAATCTGTGATCACAGTCACGGGCCTTTGACTACAGCTCTATTCTCTAATAAACAACTGGATTTTCCAGAGAAATCGGATGTCATCCTACAAAAGGATTTGAAGCTACTTCCAGCAATGAGGAGACGAGGCAGTGACAGCAGCTGCGGGGGGAGGGCCAGAAGGCTGGCATTCCCAGGGTATTTCAAGAGCTCATGGAACTAGCAGGACCACCGTACGAAACAATCAGCCTCGGCGGCCCCACAGACCTCAGCCCTTTATGGGGCGGACCACCTATGTGCTGTAGCTCAGGTATCTCCAGAACTCCTTCTAGGCTGGAAATATGCCTCTCCTGAGCACCCAAGCAAGGCATCCGTTTTACCAGGAGGGACAAGCATCACGGATTGGGCAGTGCACTTACACTCCCGTCTTAACTCCTCTAAAGATTTTTTTTTTTTAATTTATTTATTTGAGACAGAGAGCATGAGAGGGGGGAGGGTCAGAGGGAGAAGCAGACTCCCCGCCGAGCAGGGAGCCCGATGCGGGACTCGATCCCCGATCCCGGGACTCCAGGATCATGACCTGAGCCGAAGGCAGTCGCTTAACCAACTGAGCCACCCAGGCGCCCCCGTCTTAACTCCTCTAAGCGTCCTCTGAAGGGCCATGACCTGGGAAAGGCTCTTCCCGTGCTCGAATTATGAAAAAAGGCCCTCCCCCAGGGCCATCAAGGAAGAATTGATCTTGCCCTGTGACTCTGGAGGAACCAGAAGGTCTTACTGAGCTCACCGTTCCCCACTGGTAAGCACACTGGAGAACTGGAATAAACTGGGACCTTCAGGCATATTGCAGAGAAATGCTGACCAAGTCCATAATTTTTTTAATGCTAAGAAATTTAATGATACTGCCCTTTGATCTAGTAAAAGCATTCCTTAAAATGTAACAAAAAATAGTAACAAATCAAAATAAGAGTGCACGATATTTACTGAGTATTCTTCTTAATAGCAAAAAATTGGAAACCATGATCTTATTGAGCCTCTGGAAGAGAAAAACTCCAAACATCTTTTCATTTCATCTGTCATACTGAGATTTTTTTTCCTCGTTTCCTATATGTTACAATTTTTAAAAATGGAAATATAATTGACATTTAACAATTTATTAGTTTCAGGTGTACAACATAATGATTCGATATTTGTTTATATTGGGAAATGATCACCACAATAACTCTAGTTAATATGTGTTATCATCCATAGCTATAAATTTTTTTTCTTATGATGAAAACTTTTAAGATCTACTCCCTTACAACTTTCAAATATGCAACACAGGATTATTAACGATAGCCACCATGCTATAGCACGTTATAACCCCATATAATGTTTTAACTAATAGAATGAGGGTAAATTCCTCTCAAATGAAAGAAATTTTGCCTTTAGCAAATAAATAAATCAAGTGCCCACTATCGTGCAGAATGCTTGTTGTTGTTGTTTTTTAAACAGGAAAAGTTACTGAACAAATGTTTAAGCTTTTAGTTTCTTCAGGAGTTCTGTATTGTCTAAATCGTGCTCCCCAAGGGCCTCCAAATTACAAAGTAGGTAAAAGTAAGTTAAAGGTTATGGTCAGTACATTAGCTTTCAGGCTAACGTATGTTAAGATAGAACTTTTAACGGCTAACGTTTTAATAATTTTTTAATAGAAGATATTTGCGGGGCGCCTGGGTGGCTCAGTTGGTTAAGCAACTGCCTTCGGCTCAGGTCATGATCCTGGAGTCCCGGGATCAAGTCCCGCATCGGGCTCCCTGCTCGGCGAGGAGCCTGCTTCTCCCTCTGACCCTCCCCCCTCTCATGTACTCTCTCTCATTCTCGCTCTCTCAAATGAATAAATAAATCTTTAAAAAAAAAAAAAATAGAAGATATTTGCATGTGGCATATAATTCAAAAAGTATAAAAAGTCATACAGTAAAACTAAGTCTCCCTTCCACTCTGGCCCTCAGCCACCGGTTTCCCAACTTGTGTCATTTTAGAGATATTCTATAGTGCCAACAGGTCTGTAACACGTTGTATGTGAGGCACTTTGCTCAGGATTTTGTATGCTAGGCTCATCAGTGCATAGTACTATCATCAACCCTAATTTATAAGTCAAGAGACCGGCTTGTGGTGTGAAATGAACAAGAAATTGGCCAAACGTCTCATACTCTCAGAACCCATCCCCATCTTCCCACTCCCCAACACACACACACACCCCACCCCACCCCCTAACAAAGGTGACTTGATGTTAAGTTGTTCTCCCTACCCCTAAATACTCTCCCACCAACTTCACCATCTGTTTGCCTGGCTAATTTGACTTTCCATAAAAATTTTAGAATCGGGGCACCTGGCTGGCTCGGTCGGTAGAGTATGCTACTCTTGATTTTGAGGCTATGGGTTTGAGTCCCACACTGGGTGTAGAGATCACTTAAAAAAATAAAATCCTTTAAAAAAAACCCAAAAATTTAGAATCAGTTTGTCTCTCTCTAAAAAAATCTTGCAGGGATTTTGGGATTGTGTTAAACCTATTGATCAATTTGTGGAAAATATTAAACCTATACTGAGTCTTCTGTGGGGCACATGGGTGGCTCAGTCGTTAAGCCTTAAGCATCTGCCTTCGGCTCAGGTCATGATCCCAGGCTCCTGGCCACTCGGCGAGGAGTCTGCTTCTCCCTCTCCCTCTACTGCTCCCCCTACTTGTGCTCACTCTCTCTCTGTCAAATAAAATCTTTTTTAAAAAACCCTATACTGAGGCTTCTAAACCATGAACATAGTATATCTGTCCACTTATTTAGGTTGTCTTTAATTTCTTTCTCCACTGTTTTGTAATTTTCAGTGTACAGATCCTGTACATATTTCATTAGATTTATACCTAAGTATTCCATTCTTTTCAGAGCTATTGTAACTGTCAGGGTTTTCTTGTTTGTTTTTTCCTGTTTCTAATGATTTATTGCTTTTATTGTATATATACAGATATAGAAATACTGATTTTTATGTCTTGACCTTGTATTTTATAACTGTGCTAACTCACTTATTAGTTCTAGGAGCTTTATCTAGAGATTCCCATGGGATTGTCTACACAGACAATCATGCCATCTGCAAAGAGGGACAGTTTTCTTTCTTTTCAGTCTGTCTGCCTTCCATTTATTTTTCCTGCACTGGCCAGCACTTCCAGTACAATGCTGGATATCAGTGGTGAGAATAGAGATCATTGTTTTGTTCCCCATCACAGGGGGAAAACTTTCATTTTCACCACCAAGTATGTTAGCTGTAGATTTATTTTATTTTAATTTATTTATTTGACAGAGAGAGGCACAGTGAGAGAGGGAACACAGCAGGGGGAGTGGGAGAGGGAGAAGCAGGCTTCCCTTGGAGCAGGGAGCCCGACGCAGGGCTCGATCCCAGGACCCTGGGATCATGACCCGAGTGGAGGGCAGACTCTTAACGACTGAGCCACCCAGGAGCCCCTGTAGATTTTTGATAGATTGTCTTTTTTGGATTGAGGAAGTTCCCTTCTCTTCCTAGTTTGCTGGCAGCATTTATCCTGAATGAATGAATGTTGAATTCTGTGAAATGTTTTTTCTGCAGCCATTGACATAATGTGTGTTTTGTTACTTAAGCTGGTCATATGGTGGATTACATCTATTGATTTTGGAAAACTGAACCAGTCTTTTATACCTGGAATAAATCACAATTGGTGGTGGTGTACTATTCTTTCTACATAATATCCCTGGATTTGATTTCCTAGTATTTTGTGGACGATTTTTGAGTCTGTGTTCATGAGAACGATTGGTTTATAGTATTCTTTTCTTGAACTCTTTGTCTGGCTTTATAAAATGGATGTGTACTTACACTCTCCTGAGATCTGGGATGATAATTTTATTATTTTGAACAACAAAAAAGTTAAGAGTGGTTTTAACTTTGCTTTTCTGTTAGAATTAATTTGATTTTAAGTCTTTGGCCATGAAGACAACTTCCAAAGATAACAATAATTTCCTAAGTGAAAATGAGACTGGTTTACAAGGAGCCACTTTAAGGTAGATCTGAGAACCCGTTGCAGTGAAACCCACTACTTCACCCGCAGGCCCTGTCACATCCCCGCACAGAGCAGGAATGGTGAGGGGTTTTGCCCAACTGGCTTGAGATAAAGAGCAGACAAGGTTTCCATCAAATAAAAGATATGTTATTACTCAACCCTGAAATGTAAATACTCATATTTGCCTTTGAATTACCTAAGAAAGCACCTATCAGACATTGACTTTTTTTTTTTTTTTAAAGATTTTTATTTATTTAGTTGACAGAGAGAGACACAGCGAGAGAGGGAACACAAGCAGGGGGAGTGGGAGAGGGAGAAGCAGACTCCCCGCCGAGCAGGGAGCCCGATGCGGGACTCGATCCTGGGACCCTGGGATCATGACCTGAGCTGAAGACAGACACTTAATGACTGAGCCACCCAGGCACCCCTCAGACATTGACTTCTTAGTTCTTACAATTCCTAAAATGCTTGGTCATTACTAACCACATTACACTATTGAAGAAGCCAAGACAAGGATAGGTTTAAGAGATTTCAAGATCAGCGGAACTAAAATCTGAATTTAAACACCTCATATCACCCAGCTTGGTTATAAAGAGTTCTAAAATAACGACAATGCAATGTCAGAAAGTCAATCAGGCATGGGAGAAGCTTAAGAAAAGGATCTGAGGCAAAAGAGCTTCCTGAGAGGTCTTTTTAGAACTGAAATACTAGGGGCGTCTGAGTGGCTCAGTCGGTTAAGCGGCTGCCTTTGGCTCAGGTCACGATCCCAGGGTCCTGGGACTGGGCCCCGCATCAGGATCCCTGCTCAGCGGGGAGTCTGCTTGTCCCTCTGCCCCCCACCCTCACCCCATGCTCATGCTCCCTCTCTCTCTCAAATAAATAAAATCTTTACTAAAAAAAATAGACGTGAAATGCTGACTCTCTTGGCACTTTTGAGAAGGCCTATCCCCTCACTGAGGAAGTGGACAGACCTGTTGGGTGAGGGGCAGGACCCCACACAGGAACTGCACACCTGCACAATGGCCACTGAGAAATCGAAACCCTTGTTAAGTCTCTTAAGCATGCAAAAGTCACCCAAGCCATCACCAGGGTGGCCAAAACCACAGAAATGTCCTTGGACTCAAGGTCGCCTGCTCTGTGCAACTCAAAATGACGTGTTCAGGAGGCATTAAAGAACACACTCTGAAACCAGACTGCCACAGGGTTCAAATCCCAGCACTACCACCCACCAGCCATGTGACCTTGAATGAGACACAACCTGTGTGCCTCAATTTCCTCATCCATAACCTAGGGGTAACAACAGTAGAGTAAGCTCTCACTAAATAATGCCTACTGGGGCCTGTCCTCTTCTGACCCTGTCCTAAATCATGGTATAAATGACAGAATGCCTTCCCCAACCACCCAACCCCCAACCCACGAGCAAAACTATGCTTTCAACCAAGCTGATGAGAAAAAGCAAAAGGCCTACATTAACTATTTCATTAACTGATGTCTGGAAGCTAAAAACCAATAAGCACTCACAGAATCCACATTCACAAGAAGGAAGGAAGTATTGGGGCGCCTGGGTGGCTCAGCTGCTAAGCAGCTCGTCTCTTCGGCTCAAGTCATGATCCCAGGGTCCTGGAATTGAGCCCCGCATCGGGCTCTCTGCTCAGAGGGAAGCCTGCTTCTCCCTCTCCCACTCCCCCTGCTTGTGTTCCCTCTCTTGCTGTGTCTCTCTCTGTCAAATAAATAAATAAAATCTTAAAAAAAAAAAGGAAGTATTAAAATCAATAGTTGAAACTAAGTCTTTTTCCACAAAAAAAAGTTCATTTTTATTGTTTTATATAACCATGAGACATTCTTCCCAGCTAAGAGATAGGTATAAGTTTCATTTTTAAAAATTTATAGGGGTGCCTGCATGGCTCGGTTAAGCATCTGCCTTCGGCTCAGGTCATGATCCCAGGGTGCTTGGATCAAGCCCCACGTCGGGCTCCCTGCTCAGCGGGGAGTCTGCTTCTCCCTCTCCCTCTGCCCCTCTCCGAGCTCATGCTTACACGCTCTCTCTCTCTCTCTGAAGTAAATAAGTAAATAAAACCTTTTAAAAAAATTTAATCTATGGGGGCGCCTGAGTGGCTCAGTCTAAGCGTCTGCCTTCGGCTCAGGTCATGATCCCAGGATCCTGGGATCGAGCCCCGCATCGGGCTCCCTGCTCCGCGGGAAGCCTGCTTCTCCCTCTCCCGCTCCCCCTGCTTGTGTTCCCTCTCTCGCTGTGTCTCTCTCTGTCAAATAAATAAATAAAATCTTAAAAAAAAATTTAATCTATGAAAATACTGATCAATTTTCATATTTCCGATTAGTTTTAATATCAAAAACATTTCATTTAAAATATCAATTTAACTTTTTTTTTAAGATTTTATTTATTTATTTGAGAGAGGGAGAGAGAGAGAGCATGAGCAGGAAGCCCATTGCAGGACTCGATCCCAGGACCCTGGGATCATGACCTGAGCCGAAGGCAAAAGCTTAACGGACTGAGCTACCCAGGAGCCCCAACAATTTAACTTTTAAATCACTAGGAAGTTGGGGCACCTGGGTGGCTCAGTTGGTTATGCGAAGGACTGTTGATTTCAGCTCAGGTCATGATCTCAAGGTCCTGAGATTGCTGGGGGGGGGGGGGTGTCTGTGCTCAGCGGGGAGTCTGCCTCTCTCTCTCCCTCTTCCCCGCACTAGCTCTCTTTTTCGCTCTCTAAAATAAATAAATAAATCTTTTAAAAAAAAAATAAATCACTAGGAAGTAAACTATTTTTAATTCAAATATATAATTGTAATTTGGGGATGGCAATTTCACCAAGTTTCTTTAAAGACAGGAAATATTAATTAGCAGCAATGATATCTTTTATTACACACTAAGCACCTAAAATGCTAGGTGCTAATTTATACATCACCTCATTCTCTTAATCCTTTTAGGAGGCAAAGGCTCGTTTTACAGTAAAACCTCAGCCTTGAGGTTGAGTATAATGGTTCTGATAGAGAACTGATTGCTAGCACCTGTGTGAGGCTTTAATACTTTGCCAAAAAAAAAAAAATGATATAGAGGGGCACCTGGGTGGCTCATTCGGTTAAGTGTCTGAGTTGAGCCTGCCTCCCCATTTCCCTGTCTCTCCCTCTGCTTGTGCACTCTCTCTCTCTCTCTCAAATGCATAAATAACATCTTTTAAATAAATCAATAAATAAAATGATATAGAAAGGTAAGTTCAGGGGGTGGCCCAGTCAGTTAAGCGTCTGCCTTTGCTCAGGTCATGATCCTCGGGTCCTGGGTTCCAGCCCCACATCTGGTTCCTGCTCAGCAGGGAGACTGCTTCTCCCTCTCCCCCTGCTCATGCTGTCTCTCTCTCTCGCTCACTCTTTCTCTCAAATAAATAAATAAAGTCTTAAAAAAATAATAAGTCTGAAACTTGAATGTGCATATGAATCACCGGGGGAATCCTGTTAAAGTGCAGATTATGATTCAGAAGGTCTAGGGTTGGCTCTCCGAGTCTGCATTTGCAACAAGCTCAGATGCTGGTAATGGTGCTATTCTATGGACCACACTTGGAGTAGGAAGGATCGCTACAGGTTGCGAGAGGCCACAAACCACAAAAAATGTCCATGAAAAAACTAAAATGAAAAAGTCAGATATTTCTCAAAAACAATATGTTAACTGTAATATAAGCTCTAAGGTAAGAATTATAACTTATCCATATTTCCTGATGGGATTCTGAACTTTGTAAACATCTTAAAAATATCTTCACAAGGGCTTCTTGTTTAAATCTAGAGTCCAATCTCTCAGCTTTGTGAGGGTTCCGCCCCCAAAAAACCCTGACTTGATATCAAGGCTGAGAAGCCAAGTACATGGAAGACTGTTTCAAGTTGCCGTACCCTTCAAGCAGGTCCCTTTCTTTCACTCACCCACACATCCTCTTACTGTTTAAATTCAAACATGAGACAAATGGCAGAGTTACGCGAGATTTTAGGGGCTGGGCCCGCAAGTTTTTCCAGATGAAAAGCAAATTTCTACGACAAAACAGCATCTTACCAAAAGGCAATGACAAATACCACCGGCTTCCATTCCTGGCCTTAGGTGACAAAGTCCCAGCGATGAGATGGCAACCAGCACTTTATACAAACTACTGATTTTCATTCTTTTACCAGATCCTTTGAGTGGCTAGTTCTCTTTACTTTCAAAAGTCCACAGAATAAACAAAGCAAGGTACTTAGCAAGGCCCTATTTTCCACCTGGGTCCAAGTTCACGCCCTGTTTTTTTACTCATTTCTGATTATCTGTGCTGTACTCAAACATTGGCTAGCTGCCTCTTTTAAAAGGCAGTTATACACCACCCTCCTCCCTCCCCCACCTCCTCCATTCTCTTTGCTAACAGCAATGCCTAACTACAGAACCAACATATCCCTGAGAACATTCCAGCTTACCGGATAAGGTCAGTTTAAAATTCTAGATAGGGGTAACCTATTCCATTTGCCTTTTTTAGAGCCCTTCAAAAATATCCCCTGGATATCAGCAGAACAAGCCGGAGAGAGAGAAAATAGTCTATGATTCTGCAATTTACAAACACTGAGACCTTCATTTAAAGGGTGTCCACATTTTATATTATTCCCAAGGGATGTTTATCTATGTACTCAACTAAGCATAAGCCCAGTGCCTGGAAGAAACAATGTACACACATTGCAGCTCTAAGCAAATGGCTTCTCTGGCCGAGAAGGCTATAAAGTTTTGCTGCCAGGCCTCAGAGGAAGGCCTACCTGTGACAGGGAATATGGGGACACGTTTTTTCCCTGAACTGGAGCATGCCCTGTCCACAAGAGAGCTAAGCAACTGCCCAGAGAGGCCTGTTACAAAACCAGAGAAGAGGGGCAGAAGTGGCAGGCCCCTGCCCTGAACACCCTGGAAGCTGAAAAGAAGAATTCTGAGATGAGCTCTACTATCGACAAGTCTGACAGAAAGTTCTCTGTTTCTGTTGCCTCCAACACTGGCTGCCCTCCTCCAGTGATTTAACTCTGGGTACCAATTGGGCAATGCCAGCCACCGAGCTGGGGCAGAGGATTGAGGGATGCTGGTTGGGTCTTCTAGGTTAATTAGCGGGAATCAAACCTCTGTGGTATAAACTGGAGACTTTGGGGGGCAGATCTGGGCACCCCCGCTGCATCTAGGCTACATGCCTCCATTCAACACATTTATTGAGTATCTACCCTATGCCCTGCACTCTGCCACATGCGGAGAAGGAAATCAAGCCACAGTCCCCAGTGGTGGAAGCAGACAGAGAAGGGCCTTCAGCGGAGGTGGAGGTTGTGAGGGCCCCGAAAACCTGCCACAAATTGCTGTGACCAGTAGTCACCCAGGGGACAGCATGACCTCCGCGCCGGGCTTCGCTGACCACCAAGCCCAATAATGAAAAAGGCTGGCGACGGCGAAGGCGGGAGTGAACAGGTAGGCCCGGGGGGCAGGTGTTCAGGTAGGAGGCGCACAGCTGAGGCTGCAGGGCTGGAGAGGGCAGGGTCCCCAGGGAAGGTGGGAGGGCCGCCCAGGACCCCGCGAGGGAGAGGGGGCGCGAGCAGCTGGGGTCTGGCCCCGGGAGGCGAGTGCGCGGCGGCGGCCCGCAGGGCCTGCGCCCCCGAAGCGGTAGCGGGGAGGGAAGGCGCCCGGCTAGGCCGCCCGCCCGCACCTGGGGCCCCGCCCGGCACCTACCACTTGGGCGACCTTGAGGCAGCCGAGCGCGCCGCGCAGGTAGTCGGGGTCGCAGCGCAGGCCGGCCAGCCCGCGGCGCTGGCTCACCGGCTCGGTGGTGGGCTGGTACGGGCTGCTGGCGCCCGAGATCATGGAGGTGCTCGAGGCCTCGCCCTCGAAGCCGTCCAGCTCCTCGCC
>NC_058418.1:40446654-40523466 GCF_002201575.2 Neomonachus schauinslandi
CCTGCCTGACCGCCCGCGGCCCGCCCCGCCGCCGCCGCCTCCTCTGCGCCCGCCGCCCGGCTGCAGCCGCGGCTCGGTCCGCTCGGGCTCGGCTCCCGCCGCCTCGGCAGCGGAAAGGGAGGGAGGCGGGAGCAGGCGGAGAGGGAAGGAGGCGGGAGCCGGCGCGGCGGGCCGGGAGGGGGCGGAGCGAGTGCCCACCCGCCGGCCTCTCGGCGGCGCTCCGCGGCTAGGGCGAGACGGAGGCGGCGGCCCGCGCCTAGGGGCCTCGGGGGGCGGGGCCTCGGGGGCGGGGCTGGCGGGCGGGGCGCCGTCTCCTCGGACCCCGCCCTCACCTGCCTGTGCGCAGGGGCCCGAGGGGCCCGCTCCAAGTCCGGCGATCCCCGCGTACCAGGGCGGGGGTCGTGAGTGCAGAGAGGAATGAGGGCCGAGGGAGCGTCAAAGTGGACCTAGAGTACACAGGGTTGCTTTCCCAGGGTGCTGCCTTAGTTTTTCCTCTGGAGAAAGTGGGGTCCTCTGCAGGTAGGCGGGGAGAGTTCCCGGTGAAGACCAAGATGTGCTGTGCGACCCCCTGCTGCGAACGGCGCTTGGTCCAGGGTGGGTCGGATCAGAGGAGGCTAAGGGTCTGGATTCCCACCCTGGGCTCCTTGCATTATAGCAGAACTGAAGCCAGGGACTGAGCGCGGCGGGAGTGAAAGAATGAGTGAGGGGTCGCTCAGCACGAGGTCTGCAGAACAGACACGATAAATATTTGTAACTCCCAATGTAAAGTTCTAGATCCACCGGCCTGACCGTGGAGGGGCGCTAACACATTGTAGACCCTCGGTAAGCAACGTTAGTTGCCTCTCAGCTGAAAAGATTTTGCAATCTCTGTCTGATCGTCAAGTCAGGTTAAACACAGATTTTTGCTCTGACGGGCATTAATTAGGGACCAATTTGCAATTCAAGTGTGAAGGCTAATTTTAAGCTCAAGTAAAACACTGACTTTCTAAGAATCGTTGCTTTGGTACTGAACTCTTACACACCAGAAATATTGAGAGCTTCCCATGCTCTAGGCACTGAGCAAGACGCTTGAAGAA
This sequence comes from Neomonachus schauinslandi, assembly GCF_002201575.2. NCBI lineage: Eukaryota > Metazoa > Chordata > Mammalia > Carnivora > Phocidae > Neomonachus > Neomonachus schauinslandi. The sequence continues at coordinate 40,447,731 of NC_058418.1, forward strand.
GGTATTATCGTTCCCATTTTACAGAAGGGCAGATTAAGACTCAAGAGTGGTAGTAGCTTGTCCCCAGCGACACAATTTCGTGGTGAGCAGAACCTGGGTTCCAACTTTTCACCACACAATATTGCCTAATATATAATGTAGATAGATAGGCTGGTGAACTCCAAGCTGAGATGCAGTAAACACCATAACTAAAAAGATTTCCATTTAAAGGGCTTTCACCTTTAGGTTACCAAAGATGGGAAGGACAATGATCTCTAATACTCTATCCAACCGTATTGGGCACTTACTGTGTGCTAAGAAATATACTAGGATCTGGAGATAGACTGCCAGGTAAAAAAGACAGGTTGGATGCAGGCTTTGGCTTCTGATGTCTCCCAAAATCCCTGTAAAATGACAGTGATGGGGATTTGGGGTGGGGGGCATAAAACCACTGGGACAAAGAATGGGAGACAAGGGCAACAAAGTGGAAACAGAATAGCAAATGGGCAAGTGGTAACTGACTTAGCAGATCCAAGAAAGCGAAACCCTACATTAGCACAGGGAAAAGCTGAACTACAACCTAGGTTATATCACAGGACAGAGGGCTCTGGAACAGGCAGCACCAAGCCCATGTAGGAGTGGATCATTAGGCACAGTGGAGGGCAGGGGTACCATACTGAAAATTATGTATTTGTGTGTGTCTGTGTCTCTGTGTATCTCCTTGGATGCCAAATAATATGAAAGCAAAAAAATTTTTTTTAATTCAATAAAAGAATTAGAGAAAAGGAAATCTTATGGGAAGTAGAGCCAAAAGGCAAAGAAATGGGAAATGAGAGAAAAGAAAATTAGAAGAATAGTCCAAAAGAATAATAGAATAATAAGACTTCCATAAAGTTAAAACCAAGAAAATGGAGGGAAGAAACCATAAAATAATAATTCAATAACATTTTCCAGAACCAAACATGAGTTTTGGACAGTGCCCAGGACAGTGAATGAACAGGGACTTGCACCCAGGCCCATGGGACTGGCAAAGAGAAGATTCTCAAGGTTACAGAGAGGAACACAGCAGGTTTCACTTTTATAAAGGATCAGAAATCAGAAAGGCATCAGACTTTTCTACAGCAACTTTGGGAGCTACAAGGACATGAAGCAAACCCTTCCACATCCTGAGGAAAAATGATCCTCACCTCGAAATCTGGTTCTGTCTGGAGTATCAATCAGGTATGAGAGTTGATGTCTCTTTCAGACATGTAGAGACTCCCTTTGTCCTTTTCTCAGGCGGCTGCTGGAGGACATCACCAGAACAAGGATTTAAACCAAGGAAACAAAAGACACGGCGGGATCCAGGAAAGGGTGGATGCAGCCTAGAGAGAGGTGGTGAGAATCCAAGGGTGAGGGGACAGAGGCCCCAGTGCAGCAGGGCTAGGAGTCACCCAGCCCAGACTGGAGCAGCCAGAGGCTCTGAGACTTCTTCAAGACGAAATTAATGTGTTGAATATACAGAAAGAGAAATACATAGTTTCGGGAAAGTTTTGACATAAGTTAGGGATAAATGCCTAGAGAACTAAGCAAAAATTCATATATATTTATTAATTACAGGGAAAATAAAATGATTCATAGACAATAAGTATGGTAAATCTCAAGGCTCAGCTGTCAGTAATATTTGCATAACGATAATAATGTAAACACTGAATGCTGATCTAACCAGAAGTTACTATAGCAGAAAGGATAGAGGGACAGGATGTGTGCAGGTGTGATAGGGAGAAGGGGAGGGTATGCAAGAGATCTAAATACTCATTATCTATCATGAGAGATCAGTAGATGCTTAAAACTGAAAAATCAAGAGGTAGCAGTATACGCATGTTAATTAAATATATAAAGATAAGTACAAAACATTCAGTTAAAAGTTTCAAAGTGTTGCCTCTGGGGAACAGGAAATTTAAGGAGGGTTATAGGCCTTGTAGTAGTATCTGATACTCTCAACTATGTGCACATATAACTTTAACAAAAATAAAAGCTAATGGGGCGCCTGGGTGGTTCAGTCGTTAAGCGTCTGCCTTCGGCTCAGGTCACGATCCCAGAGTCCTGGGATTGAGCCCTGCCTCAGGCTACCTGCTCGGCAGGAGGCCTGCTTCTCCCTCTCCCACTCCCCCTGCTTGTGTTCCCTCTCTCGCTGTGTCTCTCTGTCAAATAAATAAAATCTTTAAAAAAAATTGCTAAGGGGGGCTCCCGGCTGGCTTAGTCAGTGGAGCGCATGACTCTTGATCTTGGGGTCATGAGTTTGAGCCCCATGTTGGGTGTAGAGATTACTTAAAAAAACAGACAAAGGGGCACCTGGGTGGCTCAGTTGGTTAAGCGACTGCCTTCGGCTCAGGTCATGATCCTGGAGTCCCGGGATCGAGTCCCGCATCGGGCTCCCTGCTCGGCAGGGAGCCTGCTTTTCCCTCTGACCCTCCCCCCTCTCATGTGCTCTCTCTCTCTCATTCTCTCTGTCTCAAATAAATAAATAAAATCTTTAAAAATATATATATATATTTTTTTTTAATTTTAAGTATCTAAGAGCTAAGTTAAATACAATTTTTAAAAAAGGAACTTGAGAGTCCATGGTGAGCAAGGCAGATACAGGCCCTGTCAGCATGGACGTGGAGAGCAAGTATTGAAACCTGTAAGCATGTGCTCTGGGAATTTCCAGCCAAGGATTTAATTGAGTCTCTGGATCAGAATTTCGGCTGAGATTGGAAATGTGAACAGCAGTTAGCTAAGCAAAGAGATGATAAGGGTTGATGTAAGTGTGTTCCAGGCAGAAGGAGCGAGATGTGCAAAGGCCCAGAGACAGGAAAAGCAGGGCACCGTGAAGAGGCTCAAATGCAGAATTTAAGGGGAGGAGGATGGCAGACAAGACCTGAAGCTGGAAGCAAGCCTCCGGCCGGTCCCTCCAAAACTCTTGTGGGCCGTGTGACAGGGTGGACTCTGAACAGTGTTAAGCAGGAGAGTGGCCCCGGGGAGGCCTGACTTTAAGAACTCTGACTTCATTGAGGGAGAAGGATTGAGCGGAAGCGAGATTAGAGGCTTCCTCCGGTACTTATTAACTGTTCCCTGTTCCTGGACACTAGCCTAGGTTTATTTTTAGTTCTAGGGACAGACTCAAAATTTTTACTTCTGGTTTTTAACAGAAGTTAAACAGACTTCCAAAGGCTGTTGTTAGGCATCCTACATGGTAATGGTAGGTACAACCTGGTATTACGGTGCCTTCCTCAATTTTAAATTGTAATGTATCACGAGTCTGTGCTGTAGCTGTGCTCCAGGTGTCCGTGAGTGCTGAGATCAAACTGAGGATGACACAGGGTAGAAAAGTGGGCCGCCTTCCAATAGGTGCCTTGGTTTCAGGGTCTGGTCCACATATCCAGGGCTGACTCAAGGCAACCCGACTCAGAAGAGCCTGATGGACAAACCAGATGTTACTTTATTAATTGCTGCCAGTGGATAGACTCTACCAACAATCCTAATGCTAATTCGTATCTCAATCCCTGAACTCGTCCTGAAAGAGTTTCTTGGAGCATAGCACCCTTAAATAGGGGCTATTCCCCAGGATACCCCGGCTCACCTGATCAGGCCTGGCCTGGCCCAAGTTCCTCAACCTCTCATTTAGCCCTGAGCTTAGTTCCCTCCAAGGGCAACCATCTCCAAGTCTGCGGGCCTCCTCACTCTAGCCCCACACCACAAACACAATGATTCCATGGACTCATGGAAAGTTCTAACCGCAAGAGCATTGGTCCTCCAAGGACTTTAGATTCTTAATTCCATGAAGGACTGGGAGCAAAACACCTTCTTGAATGGTGTGGTACCAGGTGGTCTTTACCTGGAGGCAGTGCCTGGCGTTGTTGAGGCAAAAGGGGGTTCACATCCTGAGGCCACTCCCTAGCGCATCTCTGTGGGTGCTGAAAGTGGGGGTAGCTTTTCCTGTAACTTCAATTAAGCAACAGATCTAATCTACTTTTAATAAGCTCAGTAATTAGCAGGATCCCTAGAGACTTCTTCAAACAAAAATATAGACGGTGGTGAGGAACTAGAACATTTCAAATATGAAGTATATAGTGGGAAGATGAATTAAGTTTAGCATTAAAAATGATCGGTGTTAATATCAAAATGAACCAAATGCCCAAGAATATCTGATGTTTAATGTCACAAGACTAACAAGTTAAGTTTGAAATGATTTCACTTGTAAATGGCCTTTCAAGGAAAAGTCCCCATACAAATTCCTTATGTCTGAAGGATTAGACTCAAAGATGTAAAAATAAACAACCCATTTTTGTGTTTGAAAGAAGCAGATGCCCCTGTCCTCCATGGGGGGACTGACCGAACCCCTCCAGCCCCGTTCCCACACGCCTGGAGGGAGGGGCTGGGCCTGGGCAAATTCCAGGCGGGAGCAGTTCGGGGGTTGGAGTTAACTGCTGCTTCTGAAAAAACTTGTTCTCTTCAGCCAGAAAAATGCTCTCCAAGTCTTCTCTAAAAATAGTACTTGCTGGGATTTTCCAGTTTGACATTCCTTCAGTTCCTATGACCAAGGACAACTCGAGCCAATCCATCTGCACCCCTTCCCAGAGACGCCAGTGGAACCCCACCCTCCGTGGGAGGCCAGTTTGAAGGTCCTGCTGCCACCAAACTTTGTGGGCACTCGACGATTCAGATTCAGGCAAAGATTCGCCCGCTCAGCAGCTGCCTTGCTTCTCCCTGGCGGCCCTCCACCTTCTCTTCTCGTGGCAGAGAAGAGGGAATGATTTTCTAGGGAAAGTAGAAGGTGTGACCATAAGGAAATGTGGGTGCTGGGGCGCCTGGGTGGCTCAGTCGTTAAGCGTCTGCCTTCGGCTCAGGTCATGATCCCGGGGTCCTGGAATCTAGCCCCCCATCGGGCTCTCTGCTCGGCGGGAAGCCTGCTTCTCCCTCTCCCACCCCCCACCCCCCGCTTGTGTTCCCTCTCTCGCTGTCTCTCTCTGTGAAATAAATAAATAAAATCTTTAAAAAAAAAAAATGTGGGTGCTGCCTTCACTTACCTCCAGTCCCCGTGGCCATGCCAGGCCGGATGCTGACTACACTAGCCTGGGAAACTCAGGGAGCTGCTGCGGTAGCCAGGGGGCGACATACATAAACCCAACCTTTGCCGATGGCCCACTTCCATGTGCCAGCCACCGGGCCACACGCTGCAGCCTCAAGGCTCTAATAGCAGAACTGTAGGCGTACTCATTGTGTGGCCAGAGTGCGCATGCTTGCTTCTGTCTGCCTAGCATCCATCCCCCTGCTTCTAATGACAGCACCCCACCTTGTTATGGACTGCTCCTTTTCAACTCCGATTCCCACCTCTCACCTCCCAGGTGATGCCCACCCAGGAAGGGTCTGCCCCTGACCCAAGAATGATCAGTCCTGGTCCCCTTCTACCCTAGATTGGCTAGGGGGGGGATTGGGACATGAGTTGAGCCAATGAGAATCCTACCCTGGGCTTTTTCTCTCTAGAACGCAGGGGTATACAGACTTCAGTGTGCATGGGAATCATTCAAGGGGTAGATTTTCAGGACCTCCTCCAAGAGTCTGATGCTTAGGCCTAAGGTGGGGACAGGAATCTGCTGCTGCAAATATCTATAGCACTACCAGACCAGTACAATTGCCTGGGGTAGGAGAGGCAGGGAAAGCTTCAAGGAGCTAACCTGCGTCTTGAAGGCTACATAGGAATTCACTCAGCAGCCTGTGATCCCGCCAACTGTTCTGCCTTCTTGAAGCAGTCTCCTTGCCTGGTATATATGGCCCCAGGCTCTCCTGATTTTTCTCCTACCTCTCTGGTTGCTCTTTTCAGTCCTCTTTATAGGTTTGGTCCCTGGAGTTCAGTATTTCTCGGGGTACTAGCTTCATCACCCTTCTTAACTCCACACCATTCTCCTGAGCTCCAGCTACTTACATCCACTTGCCCATTAGACGTTACCCTTGGGTGTCCTGAATTCCATGAGGCTAAACATAATTCATAATCCCACCTGCTGGCGCCCCAGCCTTGCAACCCTGCCCATTCCTTTATGAGGCCAATAGGAGAAGGAGGAGAAGGCATTTTTTTTTAAAGATTTTATTTATTTATTTGAGAGAGAGAGAATGAGAGAGAGCACATGAGAGGGGGGAGGGTCAGAGGGAGAAGCAGACTCCCTGCCCAGCAGGGAGCGCGATGCGGGGCTCGATCCTGGGACTCCAGGATCATGACCTGAGCCGAAGGCAGTCGCTTAACCAACTGAGCCACCCAGGCGCCCAGGAGAAGGCATTTTTAAAGTACATTCCATGTGCCCGACACTGCTCTACTTGGTTTTCATATATTACCTCATTTAATCTTCAAAATAGACCAGCGAAGAGGGCTAACTCCTAGGTCTCCTGTAGGGCTCAAGCTAGATGTCACCTCACCCAGGAACACCTTCCTGAGTCCCCAGGCTGGATCAGCTGCTCCTTCCCTGGCTTTCCCAGCCTCTTGCATCAAGGTATCTACCCATCCATCTGCAGCCCTTCCAGACCATGATCTCTGTTGTGTCCTCTGGGTCTGGCCCAGGGCCAGACATAGGGTAAGCACGCAAGGAACCATTTGTGGAACATAAGACCATATTCACTGGCTATGTCACCCCAGATAAGATGTTAACATCTGTGGGCCTCAGTTTCCTCGCCTGTAAATTGAAAAGGGTTTAGAATCGTGTCTGAGACAAAGCAGACACTCAGCAAATGTTCACTCATTGTTGTCATTATTCTGAACAAGCAGTGCAAGACATTCTGGAAAGAGGAGATAGCCTAAGCAAAGGCCTGACAGAAAGGCCTGAGGGGTTCAGAAAGAGGTGAGCAGTCTCAGTGTGTGTTCAGACGGGGAGGGTTAAAGGGTCTGTGAGGGGCAGAGGCAGGGACGGATAGGCAGAGAAGGTTGGGAACACATTCTGAAGGCCCCTGCACTCAGGAGAGCCATCAGAGTTGCACTGGGCTCTTTAAGCAGGGGACTGACATGATCAGATTGGGGTGAAAACAAAAAGTAGAGATGAATAATTCAAAGTCTTATCGTCTCTATCAAATGGGTAGCAGACTCTGTTACCTTAAATAATGTATAGAGCCCTTTATTTATTTTTATTTATTTATTTATTTATTTGACAGAGAGACAGCGAGAGAGGGAACACAAGCAGGGGGAGTGGGAGAGGGAGAAGCAGGCCTCCCGCAGAGCAGGGAGCCCGATACGGGGCTCGATCCCAGGACCCTGGGATCATGACCTGAGCCGAAGGCAGATGCTTAATGACTGAGCCACCCAGGTGCCCCTGTATAGAGCCCTTTAAAAGAAAAAAGTTCATAGAGCCCCCAAGAGGATATCTGTGGATGCCTAGGGATCCCCAGACCCATTTGGGGAAACCCTGGTGCAGCCAGAAATACCCCAAGATTTCAGGGAGCCTGATTCTTGAAGGGGGGACTGGAGGTTACCTGTGGGCACCTGAGCTCAGCCTCAAAGGATGGACAGGCCTTAGGGAAAGTGGTCAGAGTGGGCAGGAAAGTATGATAGTAGGACAAGCCAGGGGCAGAGTCCAGGAAGCCAGATTAGAGGAGGGAATGAAGTATGGCTGAGGGACTTATTTACTAAAGAAGTCATGGGGGTGGAGAGGTTTTAGGAGCTATTGTCAAAGGCACAAATGTTACACGGCTTTTGCTCTTTAGCCTGTATACATGGGCAGACTTGAAAGCTGTTTGTTTTTTAAGATTTTATTTATTAATTTGAGAGAGAGCAAGCGCACAAAGCGGGGGAAGGGGCAGAGGGAGAGGGTGAAGCAGACTCCCCACTGAGCAGGGAGCCTGATGCGGGACTTGATCCCAGGATCCTGAAATCATGACCTGTGCTGAAAGCAAACGCTTAACCGACTGAGCCACCCAGGCACCTGAAAGTTTTTTGTTTTGTTTTTTTAAAGATTTATTCATTCATTTGATAGAGAGAGACACAGCGAGAGAGGGAACACAAGCAGGGGGGGTGGGAGAGGGAGAAGCAGGCTTCCCGCCGAGCAGGGAGCCCGATGTGGGGCTCGATCCCAGGACCCTGGGATCATGACCTGAGCCAAAGGCAGATGCTTAACAACTGAGCTACCCAGGCGTCCCTGAAAGTTTTAATTAAATGTATTTACTTGGGGTTGCCTGGGTGGCTCAGTTGGTTTGGCATCTTACTCTTGATTTCGGCTCAGGTCATGATCTTGGGGTCATGGGATCAAGCCCTACATCGGGCTCCACGCTCAGCGAGGAGTCTACTGGAGAGTCTCTCTCTCCCTCTGCCCCTCCCCCTGTTCACGTGCATTCTCTCTCAAATAAATAAATAAATAAATCTTTTCAAAAAGTGTATACTTGGGGGCACCTGGGTGGCTGAGTCATTAAGCGTCTGCCTTCAGCTCAGGTCATGATCCCAGGGTCCTGGGATCGAGCCCCGCATCGGGCTCCCTGCTCAGCGGGAAGCCTGCTTCTCCCTCTCCCACTCCCCCTGCTTGTGTTCCCTCTCTCGCTGTGTCTCTGTCAAAAAAATAAAATCTTTTTAAAAAAATGTATACTTGGAAACAATCTCAAAATTACAAAAAAAAAAAAAAACCAACCTCCAAAAAACCAAAAGCCTGTAAGTACAGTACAAAGAACTTTTTTCCCCCTTGACTATTTGAAAGTAAGTTGCCAACCTAATATCCCATCACACCCAAATACCTTAGTAGTGCGTATGTCCTACAAACAGGGACATTGTCCTCCTTTACCAGAATACAACCATCAAAGCCAGGAAATTATTGATAGGTTACTACCATGTAATCCTTGGATCCCATTCAAATTTTGCCAAATGTTCCTATGTCTTCGTAGGAAAGTGATCCCATTAAGGATCAAGTGTTGCCTTAGCTGTCCTCTCTCTTTAGTCTCCTTCAGACTAGAACAGTTCCTCAGACTTGTCTTGACTTTCACGACATTCACACTTTTGAAGATTACAGCCAATATTTTGCAGGAATGTCCTGTAATTTGGGTTTCTCTGATGTTTCCTCAGGATTAGATTCAGGTCATACATTTTTGGCAGAAACACCCTAGAAGCAATGTTGTGTTCTTCTCAGTACGGCCTATCAGGAGGCATATGATTCCTGCTTGTCCTATTATTGTTCACTTTGATCAGTAGATGAGGCTTGTCTACCAGCCTGCTCCACTGTAAGGTACTCTTCTTACCCCTTGTAATGAACAAACCTGAGTCACACTGAGCACAAAAATAAGTATTAATCATATGGATAACCCATTGAATAAATCATATAAATTGAAATGAGGAATGAGAAATGGAATGCTGTTTCTGATTAAACTTCCAATTTATTTGTATCAAATATAGACTTATGATTTCCTAGGTTTTTAATGGGTTATAATCCTTTTACAATCTTTTTTTTCCCCCTCAAATTGTGTCTGATTTGATTTTGGGCTCCTGTGGGGTTTTTTTGTTTGTTTTTTTGTTTTTGTTTTTCCATGTCTCCCTATTCTTTGAGCCCTTTCTTACTTTCTGGCACACATCTCCCAAGCTCACTTATACTTTCTCTGTCCCAGCCCTAGAATCAGCCATTTCTCCAAAGAGCCCTGATTTATTTTATTGGAGAACAGTATTTAGAAACCAAAATCTAGGCATGAGCTGCACTCACTCAGGCTGATGCTGCTCCTAGGCCCTCTTGGTGCAAAGAGCTAGGGAATATACATATGTATATAAACACACACATATACATGCATATATATATTTATATCTGTGTGTATTGAAAACCATGAGTTCACACTAATATCTCTAACTCCATTATTCTAGTTTTCTCTTTTTTAAAGATTTTATTTATTAGAGAGAGAGAGAGAAAAAACATGAGCGGGGGGGAGGGGCAGAAGGAGAGGGACAAGCAGACTCCCCACTGAGCAGGGAGCTCAACGGGGAACTCAATCCCAGGACCCTGAGATCATGACCTGAGCCAAAGTCAGATGCTTAGCCAACTGAGCCACCAGGCATCCCTCTCATTTTCTCTTTCCAGTATTTGTTACTCCCTTCTCTGGTGGTGAGAAATCTGGCTATTATCTTTCATACATTAATTTACATGATCAATGCCCCTGCATGTAACCACTTTCCAAATCTCCATCACCCCAGGCCCTGCACAGATGCTCTCCTACCACATGACCCCACATTGGGCCCCTCCTCTCACGTGGAGACTCACTTCATCCGACTCAGGTTCTGACACTCCATGTGGATGCCCTCCTTCCCCACTCTGGACTGATAACCTGGAGTTAGACCAGCCCTCCCATGGGTTTGCTGTTTTCACCCCACTTGGGCTCTGATGCCCTATGCCCCTCTCCTCCTGAAGATGTCATCTTCACCCCCCTGAGAAGAGTGAGGAGGGTTTTTTAATGCCAGGCCATTCCCCCATCTCCACCCATAGGGACATTCTCTTCACTCTGCTCAGTTTCCAGAAACTGGCTTTGGGTCACCATAGCTTCTCACCCCAGCCCCAGCCACCTACTGTGCTCTGCCCACCTCAAAGCTTTAGGGCCAAATCAGTGGGGAAGAGGAAAAGCATCAATGATTTGAGGTTTTATTTTGAGCAGAGAAGCTGACTGTGGTGTTAACTCACTGCTTGCCTTGTCTGTTGCTCCCAGAAGACTATTAGTCCTGGAGAGGCCGAGCCTACCTTGTTTACCTCCTCCTCATCAGTATCTCAAGTGTCACCCACTAATGCCCACTGTTCCTTGGAAGATGGCAATGGTTGCTGAGGAGAGGCAGGCGGAGGCCCCAAGAGGCCACATATCCCAAGCACGTATTTGAAAGCCCACACATGCAGATGGCGGGGAGCGGCCTTGCCCAAGAATCAGGCAGTTGCCCAGGTGATGGAATTTATAGTGTGCTGAAAGCTTGTTTGCCCTAAAATAGCTCTCTTGCTCACTGTCTAAACTAGCAATTTCTTTCTTTGTATTTAAGGCCTGGTGTTTAGCACTGCTCCTGGGGGCTGGGGGACAGTGTACAGATTAGGTACAGGAAGGCAGCCAAGCAGGAGCAATGACACCTGGATTCTCAGTTCCCTTCTGAAGGACAGTGACAAGTAACTTCCCTCCCTGGCCTTCCTCCCCCACCTTGAAAGTGGTGATTTCAAGCTCTAAGGTCTCTCTCTCACACCAATAGTTCACGCCTGGTTCTGTTTCAGGACCATCTGCACACTTGGCAATGCACATGGCATTCACCTCAACGCATCCAGCCTCCCTATGAGGTAGGAGATGGATTCTCCTCACCACTTTCCAGATGAGGATGCTAAGATTCAGAGAGGTCACGTGACTCACTTGTCCACAATTATACAACTCTTAAGCTCTGGAGCCAGGACTCAAAACCCAAGCCTACCTGACAGCCCATGTGTCAGGGCTGGGGCTGTGGGCTATGTTTTTCCTTTTATGTCAGAGCAGTTCCGGTTCAGCTCCATGCCAGAAATACTTACGGTTCCAAGCGTGGGCGAGAACCATCTGGCAGAGGGGCTGGTTTGAGGTTGTGTTTGGTGATGCCTCCCTTGAGGACTCGGAGCAAGAAGTGAGGTGTTTGCTGGATTGCCCTTTGTGCCCGTGACCATGCCGCCCCTGGGAGTCGCAGAGACCTGCTCCCAGGGGTGTCCCTATAATGGCAAACCCACCAATTTACAAATGGCTGATTTCCCTGGGGGCAGGGAAGGTGAGAAGTAAAAATAGGTGGGGCAGCAGAGAGGAAACTGAGAGGCCACACAGAAATATCACCAGAGTCCAAATTCCAACAGTCATAAAGATAGGGATCCTTACCCAGCCTTAGTAACCCCGCACATGAACGTTCTCAAAGAACATTCTGCAGAACCTAGAGGATGTCCATAGTCACAGCTAGCTGGGAAAGCCCACACTTGAGCCCTTCTGAAAAGTCACATCTACCCAGTCACCCATGAAACAAATCAAAACAAAATACGTTTAACCCTGAGTCTTCCAATCCCACTCCACCACCTATAATGATACGCGCAGAACACACGGTGGGAAACCTAGATTTAGGTGTTTACAGATGGGAAGGGGGACATCAAGAGCAAGGCTGCCCAGTGTGGGGCAGAGGCTGCACTGGAACCAGGGGCATGCTCGTCCAGTTACAGCAGTGCAAAGCAAACATCCCTGCTGTTTGTTCCCTCCTGTGCTGCTATATATGAGACATGTCCTCGAAGATGGGTTTTCAGGGTGCAAACCACCTGAACGCTAATTGGAACCTCTGAAATACTTTCTCAACATGCACATTTTATTTGTATACAAAGTCTAAACAACCACAGCCTTTAGTTTCCTATATACTCCAGGGTTTAATGCCCGCATTTGTTAGCTGATTCTGAGTAGGTCAAAAACGGATTCATAGTAAAATGGCGCCAAACATTTTAAGTATCAAGGACAGATGTAACATGCCACAGACTGCTGACAGATGTACCAAGCACCCCCGCTCTTTAAAATAAGTTACTGCCTTAAAAAAAGGACTTTTAAGCAGTTGAATTCTTCCCCAAATAAAAATTAAGATGCTTATAATCTGAAGTTCACATCTTGCTTGCCTTTTCTAGAACTTTAAAATAGTTCTTTAAAGATGCTGATTGGGTGAGGTAGGTTTGGAGAGGAGGTAGGGTGGGTAAGATGGAGGAACCTGATGATCATTTCTGAATGTTAATGAAGTTCTATGCAAGAAATAGGTTCAATTAAATGTTCTAGAAAAACATCATATATGAAGCTATCTCGGCGGTCTTGTGATTCATCTTGGTTGATGAAAACAAGATGGAAAACAAAGTTAAGTGTTAACAGTACTGGAAAAATTTTAACTTTACCCACATTGGAATTCCTTTCCTTTTTTTTTTTTTTTTTAAAGATCTTATTTACGGGGCGCCTGGGTGGCTCAGTCGTTAAGCGTCTGCCTTTGGCTCAGGTCACAATCCCAGGATCCTGGGATCGAGCCCCACATCGGGCTCCCTGCTCAGCGGGAAGCCTGCTTCTCCCTCTCCCACTCCCCCTGTTTGTGTTCCCTCTCTTGCTATGTCTCTCTGTGTCAAATAAATAAAATCCTAAAAAAAAAAAAAAAAAAGATCTTATTTAGAAAGCGAGTGCACGAGCGGGTGGGGGGGCAGAAGGACAGGGGGCTCAGCCTCACGACCCTGAGACCATGACCTGAGTCGAAATCAATAGTCGGCCGGCGGCTTAACTGACTGAGCCACCTGCGCGCCCCAACACATTGGAATTTCTTAGGATCGGAAACACTAGAAAAATTAGGCAACTCCTGTCTAAAATGCTGCCCAAGGTTGCAAAAGAGACCTCATGACCTCAACCCTCCCACACAGAGCCCTGGTCCCCGCTGATCTGTTGCCCACCCTAGACCCCCACTGCTGCCCTCTCAAACCTCTCCTTTCCCTTCAAGCTCCAAGATTCCCTCAGACTCAGAGCCCAGGGAAACTTCTGGGCTGCAGCTCAGCTACGGTCTGGCTCTTTGTACCAGCAGGGTGCACTGTCCACCCACGGTGGGCGTTTTGGCTTCTTCCTCCTGCTTTCAACCACGCTGCTACAGCTGTGTTGTTTCTGTCTCCTAGTCAGCACACACCACCTGTGCCTCAATTAGCAGAGCACTGGGATGGCACTTCGCATCCCTGTGGCTATCTGCAGGCCTTGCAGGGTGAGAACTACAGTACTAAACAGCAAGCACTGTCCTTGCCTCCAGAATCCACGGTCAGGTGTGGCATCCCATGGGAATTGCACCAGGCAGGTGCCCACCGGTTATCCATCCCTTCAACCTCTATTTCCTTTATAGATGAGATATTAAACTACAAAACGTGAGATGCCACAAATGGAAGGTGTAGATTCTACATTGGTACAAATGGGGTTGCTGGAACAATGTTTAAATTACAGTTTCCGAGAGGTATGTTCAGGGCCAACAATCACACTGAAGACCAACCACATGCCAGGCACAGGTGTGCATCCTCTACTGTTCACAATGACTGGAAAGAAATTTGATCCTTCCTTTATAGAGGAAGGAGGCCTAAAGGTGTGAAGTTCCCCAATTTGGGCTGCTTTCTTGTTCTGCTTTTTTTTTTAAACATTTTATTTATTTATTTTTTTAAAGATTTTATTTATTTGACAGAGAGATAGAGAGCACAGATAGGCAGAGCGGCAGGCAGAGGGAGAGGGAGAAGCAGGCTCTCCGCAGAGCAGCGAGCCCAATGCGGGGCTCGATCCCATGACCCTGGGATCATGACCTGAGCCAAAACCGAGTCAGACACTCAACCGACTGAGCCACCCAGGCGCCCCTCTCGTTTTTCTTCTTCATCAGTTCCATATCTGTCTAAACTGTACTTGCCTGATTCACAAGTAGTGAGACTTCTGTAAGGTCAGAGAAAGCACCCATGCCGGTCCCATCAGGCCAGCTGCCTCCCTCTGTGTGCTGCCGCCAATCCAAGGTGAGAGAAGGAATCTAGAGTGGGTGGTAGTGTGTGTGAGGGCCACCAGGCAGGCTGGCCTTGCATGCACACTCAGGGATATCTACACTCGTGAAAGTCTGTATCTTAGGGCCCGACAAGAGCCTTTACCACAGGTGACCCCCAAAACTCTTCATGCCCTAAGAGGCAGAGGTCCTTCCAAGATAGGAGAGTGGCAGGCCCCTCAACCCACCTTTCTCAGCAAAGAAACTGTGATTACAGCCCCTTCTCCCTCTGTATAGGTATACTCTATACTTTCTCTTTGGGTGCATTCTCTGCCAGTTTTCCCACCTAACAAGAACGACTTCTCCATCCAGGACAGAAATGGAAAAAGGTTAAAGAGCAATATACATGCGCTTAGCACCACAGATGAAAACACTTTCAATAGGTACATTTCCCTCACCCGCTATACAGGAGTACAATACACACCAGCAGAGCACCACAATTAGCTCAAACTCCAAAGCTAGATGTCTTGGGTTCAACTTCTCACTCTGACCTTACTAGCTGTTCAGCCTTGTTTCCTCTCCTGGAAACTAAGATGGGGATGATGGCAGCACCTGCCACACTGAGCTGTTATGAAGATTCAGTCAGTGTATACAAAACATCTAGAGGAGTCACTGGTATATAGTGATCTCTAGTAGCTTTGCTATTACAATGCTACTGCTAGCACCATGAAATAAAATAAGCCCCCAAGTACGTCTTTATTTACCAAACTTCCTAAACTCAATTTCAAGGCAAAATAGAATGGGTTAATAATTTCTACAACTGACAGGTGTTCATAATGGTGTAACCTTTAAAAAAAAATGATGTAACCTTCATGGAAGGGATTCTGATAACATCTAACAAAAACTACAGAGGTACATTTACCTTTGACTAGGCAGTCCCTCCCAACTGTTAGGAATTTACCCTGAAGATACATCCCCACAGATAAAAACAACATATGCACAGTTATTAATTGTAGCATTATGTACAAATAAGACCAGAAATGTCCTAAATGTCCACCTATGAGATTCGGTGAATAAGCTATGATACATGTGCATAATTGACTACTATGCAGCTATAAACAAGAATAAAGACTTGAAGACAGAAGACTGAACTCATAAAAAACTTTTAGGCGATGTTAAGTGAAAAAAGTATATATTGTATGTCCACTGAAAGAACCTAGATCCCAACAGCATCCAGTAACAGTAACCATGCCTACAGTCTAGACTAAAATAAATACCGATTCCCACTAAAAAGAACCAGGACTCCTTGGGGAAAAAAAAACTAATTCCAGGTCAGAGGCAAGGGAAATGCAAGGTGAGCCTGAAACATCTTTTTGCGCCAGAAAGTAAGGAAATGCTCCAAGACCAATGGGGGCATATCAAAAGGACACAGCTGATGTATCTGAGTCTAATAACCATATATATAAAGAACTCTTACAATGCAACAATAAGACAAATACCTTAATTTAAAAATGGGCAAAGGATTTGAATAGACAATTCTCCTAAGATATACAAATGGCCAATAAGTACATGAAAAAATGCTTGACATCATTAGTCACTGACATAGTACTTTATGCTCATTAGGATGGCTATAATTAAAACAAAAACAAACAAAAAACTCCCAGAAAACAAGTGTCAGCCAAGATGTGGAGAAATCAGAACCCTCATATATTGCTAGTGGGAATGTAAAAAGCTAAAATGGTTTAGTTGCTGTAGAAAACAATCTGGTGGTTTTTCAGTTAAAACAGAATTGTGATATGACCCAGCACATATTCTTAGGTACGTGTCTACAGAACATGTTTACACACAAACTTACATATGAATGTTCCTAGCAGCATAATTCATAATAACCAACAACTGAAAACAACCCAAATGCGTATCAACTGATAAGGGGATCAAATGAAATGTAGTTTTATCCTTGCAATGGGGCGGGCATTATTCAGCCACACAAGGAGATGAGGTACTGGTACATGCTACAACATTGATGAGCCTAGAAAACATTATATTCAATAATTGGGGGGGGAGGGCAGAATTTGGACTAATAGGTATGAGGTTTCTTTTTAGGGTGATGGAAATGTTCTGGAATTTGACAGAGGTAGAGGGTACATAACATAGTGAGTGTACTGAAAACCCTTGGACATTTTAAAGTGGCAAATCTTATGTTGTGGGTTATAGCTATTCAATAAAAAGAAAAAGGGACACAGCTGGCTGAAGGGGCTCCCACTCATCAAATATGGGGCAATTTGAGCATCAGAAAGAATGAGTTACTAGATTATGACACTCTGAATTAAAAAATTCACAGTGGGGGCGCCTGGGTGGCTCAGTTGGTTAAGCGACTGCCTTCGGCTCAGGTCATGATCCCGGAGTCCTGGGATCGAGTCCCGCATCGGGCTCCCTGCTCAGCAGGGGGTCTGCTTCTCCCTCTGACCCTCTTCCCTCTCGTGCTCTCTGTCTCTCATTCTCTCTCTCAAATAAATAAATAAATAAAATCTTTAAAAAAAATAATAAAAAAAAAAATAAAAAAAAATAAAAAATTCACAGTGAAGGGGCGCCTGGGTGGCTCAGATGGTTGGGCGTCTGCCTTCGGCTCAGGTCATGATCCCAGCGTCCTGGGATCGAGCCCCGCATCGGGCTCCCTGCTCAGCGGGAAGCCTGCTTCTCCCTCTCCCTCTGCCTCTCTCCCTGCTCATGCTCTCTCTCTCTCTGTATCTGTGTCTCAAATGAGTAAATAAAATCTTTAAAAAAAAAAAAAATTCACAGTGAAAACAATGACCCAAGAAGGGAGAGGGAAGAACGCCTCTTTATACATGAATGCCAGCTAACGCAGGAGGAATGATGGGATAAGCAAAATGACCATTTAAGACTCCTAATGAGATAACTGACTTAGGCAAGGGTCATCAGTGGGTGCTCACACCGATGTGTAAAAGGTGGCCGAAGACGAAGATACTCAGTGGTACCACGCACAGTTTACTGGATAGATCTGGGGGACACCACCTTAACCAAAGAATCAAACCCAACACCACCAATACAGGGACAACCCGATGTGATGCACTAGAACATAGACAACCTCACTTATGTATCCCTGCAAAAAACATTTAACCTGAAATGAATCATGAACAAACAATAAGACAAACCCAGAATGTGGGATTTTCTGTAAGACAACTGGCCTGGACTTAAATATATTTAGGGGTAAAATGCCCTGATGTTTAAAACTTATTTAAATGACTTAGGGAAGGAAAAGTGTATGCATACATGCGTCTATGTGTGCACGGGAGAGAGAAAGAGAGAGAGAAATGGAGGGAAAGAGAAAGCAAATGTGGCAAAATGTTAAAAACTGGTGAATCTATGTTAAAAAAAAGTACAAGGGTATTCAATATACTTTCAAATTTTCTGTAGGTTTACAATTTTTCAAAATAAGTTGGGAGAAAATGTGTATAATCAGCTTTAAAGAACAAAAATTTAACATGCTTATTAGTTAAATGTAATAAACAGAAACAATGTATCTCTAATACAACAAATGTGATTTTCTTCAACATATTTTACTGGTCCCCATTTAAACAGGTAAAAAACATTACGGTATAGTTGCTCTGAAATTCCTCTACGAAGCCTGAAGACTTCTGAATTAAGTAAAAGTTAGCCCAATTCAGTTGATAAAAAATTTATCTAAGAGGCAAGAAAATATGTTGGATAACTCACAAACCCCACTGTACTGTACCCGCAGCTTAGAACTCTACATACTTCAAAATATGGCTTCAAGATGTTTCTTCTTTAACAGAATTTGTTAATTTTTCGTGAGAGAGGTAAACATTTTTTGCTACATAGACCATATGATTAGCAGACAATTCAACTTTTATCTCCAGTGAGATGATTTATCATAAAGAAAGTCACCAAAAGTTGTAAGCAGTCTGGATTCGTGTTTATTGAAGCCAGTAATTAGAGACATCTTCTTTTCCAGCACTAGAAAGCAAGGTTCCACATGACTGCATAACTGCATCCGGTTAGAGCCACACCCCTGTACTAAGGCTGGTGGGGGAATAATCTGCAGTCCTAATTTTAAATTAAAAACACCAATAAACTTAGTATAGAGACGACAGTGAACTTTCACTTACAGCATCAACATTGTTAAAGGTCATGATGTACAGAGCAGTCACTTTCAACTTTGTTAAACCAATAAAACACGACAACGTCTTCAGTTTAAATAGTGATTTTAAAATGCCAATCAAAAAAAAAAGTGCAAACAAAATTAAATAATGATAGCAGCATACCCGTTGCATTTTTAGGAAAGACCAATTCATGGCCCTTATCATGGCCACATCTTCAAGGCTGGGCTTATTTCTTTGATTTTTCCACTTTAAAGACAAACAGCAGATGTAACCACTACAATATATATAAATAGTCTTAAATTGTCTTTAACAGTCTACCTTACAAGTGTATTCTGCAAATAAAATGAATTTTATTTTAAAAAGTAAAGGCTGTTTACTGTTCGGCCTTTGGTTCCACTGCTTGAAAACCCCGAAATAACAAAAAATATCTCCCCTCCTCCCACCCCCCCAAAATAACCCTGCAGCTCCCCAAAGTTGGTAGACTTTGGCAACCACTGAGCACGTGACATTACGTGCACCAGTGTCTTCTGCTACTAGGAGCATCCACTTGTCATAAGAAACTAAAAGTGATCTTCAAGAAACCTTCCCTCACAAGACAGGTGTCTTAGCATTTTATCAGTTTTAGTACATTTTATATTGACACAAAAGTGCTTATCATATTTAAATGACAAAAAATTTTTAAAAAGTAAAATTCTGCATTAAAATTTGAAATCACACTGTATCCCCTGTAGGCATGTCCCTTTCCAATAATTCTTTCTGGTTTCTGAGGTCACTCATTTTGCCCCCACCCCCACCCCAGCTGCTATAGAGAGAGGGATTAAGTGACCCCACCATCAGTGTGGTCACAGTTGTTGGGCACCTATTGGTCACTACACCACAGCTATCCTTATACAGTCAGTTTACTGTCACTATCTGGACAATCTAGTAATTGGAAGCCACAATACATTTAAAAACAAAAACTGAATTTAAAAAGGGGTGAAAAAGTGTATTTTTAACAATAAAACTGGCACAAGGAACATGTTTTTGTTTGTCGGAAAGGCAACTAAGTACTCAGCTTTCTCCTTAACAGTGTTCAGACCTTTACAAAAGAGCAATTCAAGACAGTCTTAGAGTCTTGTCTTATTATATAACACAGGTTATTAAGTTATGCCCAGTACTATGTTAGTGGTCAGTCAAATGTGGTATGTAAAAGTAATGACATTAGGGAAGTTATGCTCAGACACAGTACAACAAATATTCATATAAAAAAAGTAAACTCCACATAAGTGAACTGAGGTTTTTTTCCCCTTGGTTTGACAACAAATGTTTTATACATTAAATTAATGGTAGTGTTTGCATTCAAATGTTCTGTGTCACGTATAAAATTAAAAGTGCCATTTCAAATCCACAGAAGTCATTTCCAGAATGGTGGTATGACATGACGACGTGTATGAATTTGCCCTAAATGGAAACACTGAAACTCTTATTTCCATAAGAAAAAAACGCTACATTTTATGAAAAACACAAACAAGAAAAAAATGTATCATTTCCATTTTCAATATAAAACATTCACACTTATTTGTCCATCTGATAGCACTGATCAGACCAGAGAGCTAGGACAAGATCCTTTTGCATCAATGGAACTCTGTGAAGGTTTCCACAGACCATAAGGCAGGGATTGGTGCAAGCCAATTCATCAGAGTGCAATTACATTACAAACCTCCCTCAAACTTTCTGTAGCATATTGCATTATGGTAAAATGAGAGGTTGTTACCCATTCTCTATTAGTAGGCCAGCCTGTGGTAGTATAAAAAAATTTAATTTAAAAAACAAAGCAGGAGCTATTTAGAAAACAATTCAAAGGAAACTAATTTTGTAACTGCTGACTTTAATCACACCCCACAGTGACCGTCTGCCCCGATGCACATCTGTGGAGCCCAGCATGGCCCACGGGGACATGGCCTGGGCCACACATGTGACTCTGAGGCAGCTGCCATCTTCCCCACCATTGTCAGCTCCACCTGACTCAGGCACCCCCACACTCTACATATCTGTCATAAGTTAAAGATGCATTCAGAACAAGTCTAATTTCCATTTTCTTAGTGTTTAGCTTGGAAATGCTTTTGATTTTAAGTCTTAAAAATAATTATTCGACTTTCTACTGACCACACAGTATTTACTCACACTGCTCATCTCCGCCTTCCTCATCTCCTTCGACGTTCAGCTTCCCCACCATCACTTCTCTCATTCTTCCTTTCAGTCTTCTCTTTCCTGGACTTGCTGCTACTTAATCTGCTTCCCAAGAACAAGTGAATTCGCCAAAACGCAACTGGTCAGACTAACCACCCTCTGATCAATGATTTCCTGGTCTCATTTGCTCCACCCTGAAAGAAAGCAGGCCCTCTTTCTCCCATCTACCTTCCCTTCCACAAGAAGCCCAGCTGCACTTGCTTCCCACGAGAGAGCCGCATGCCTGAGAGTCCAAGGGTTATCCTTAACAAAGGGGTCTGACACATAACCTTCCTAAATGTGCATTTCATACTCGGACAAGTCAATGAAGTATTTTTTAAGTTCATCTCCCCTGCCCCAAAAAACTGATAGCATGTGCCATATCAGAAAAATCCTTGTCTTAGCAGATCAATATACATAGTTATTTGGTCATTTTACATATGTACTTTTTAAGGAGGATCAGGCTTCATTTTCTGTTGAAGAGTTTGTGACCATGGAGTCTGGTTTTCGAGTCATTCTATCCAGTTCTTCCTGAACATTTGTCAACACAGTCTTTTGTCCTTAAAAAAAAAAAAAAAAAAGCAGCAGTGGTAGGAAAAATTATTTTTCTAAAAGGAATATGTGAATTTACAGACTACTGTAATCATCTGTGGTGATATAAACCTCAGTAAGAATGCAAGCAAGTCTTTTTTCATTGCAATGATTATAAGGAGATACCCTAATTCAACCCTTCTTAATTCCAAACATCACAGGTCTGTGTTCCCCTGAATACATAACTGCCCCCTGTGTGGGCATGCCTTTTGCCAAATATAAGAGCCTTTCTGAAAACACTCTCACCACCCAACTCCAACCCCAGGCACTGTCATCACTGCCTTCTTAGAGGTGGTATGTGAGTTTCTGGTATACCATAAACTACTTTCTGTGCCTCAGACAGAACAGGTGTTTGTTTTGTTTTTAATTACAACACTCTAACTCACATGGGTAGTCTGGAAACACCATGTTTCAATAAGAATATAATGCTAGGGCTAGACATTTCAATACTGCACAAAGTCAGTGCTCATATTCTTTTGTTATCAAATGCTGAGGCCTGGAAATGACCCTTATCTCCTATCAGGGGATATCAGCCCGAAGCTTTGGCCACGGGACCCGACTGAGAGTCTCCAAGAACTCAGGAGCCCCTGAAGGCTTGGCTGACCTGAGGATGGAGTGATCTCCTGCAGACCTCCTTTCATCTGAAAACACCAATTAGGGAAATACTCTATTAACATTCCTTATAATCAGTGGAAAAGTAAGAGCAAAACCCTTTTTAAAATGGCCTCAAACTTCTTGGCAAAATGGGTAATTCCCAAGGAACTTGGCTCTTTTGTTTCAGAGGCCTCCAAGACATAGACTGGCCCTACTGCCCACATGGAAGGAAAGGAGGGTGGGCTGCCACAGAGAGGAGTGTGACAAGTGGGGAGCTTCATGGAGGAGGAAAGGACAACCCTCCAGTGAGACAGGGAGGGTTCACAGGCTCCAGCTCATGGCAAGACTAGAGACAGTGAACAAAAATTTTTATAAAGCATCATAGAATATTAAATATAATAAATAAAATGCCACCCATGAACAGTTCCACACCAGGGTCACATGTACAGTTTAGAATACACCTCAATTTACCCAACAGTCAGTTCCTGACAACCCAATGTACATAAATTCCACCTTAAATGTGCCAAGGAAACCTGCATGCTAATAAAGTAATCCTACTGTAAAGTGTACTGCTCGGTATAAGGTGGGGATGTGCTTACTCGCTTGGCTGTTCAGAACACGGAGGATCTGCACGTCAGGTGAAGGCAGACACTCCTGTCCACTCCCCCACCTCCAGCACTGCTCAACTGCAAGGATCAGAGGTCTCCAAGGGCCCTTCAGTACCTGATTTCTTGGCTGTGCTCTGCACACCACCAGCACCAGGACTTCCGGGAGAACCTGTTTTTTTACTCAGCAGGCTGTTGAAGAAGCTGGCCAACACACCTTCACTTGCTGCATTATCTAAGGAAACATTAAGAAAAATAGCATCACACCACTGGACGACTCAACACCACCACAAAACTAGCTTTCAGCTTGGAATTATCCATTTGTGGCTATCATCTTCCCCAGACACTGAGCACATTCATTTACTATGATTCCTTATATAATGCCACCGCCAAGGCTAATTACGTGTTAGCATGATTTATTAAGTGCAAACCTGTTTACATTTTCCATCTGTTTGGGGACATAACTCACCCAGGTGCCCTAGGATTTTTTATTTTTAAGTAATATCCATACCCAACATGGGACTCAAACTCACAACCTTGAGATCAAGAGTCACATGCTCCACCTAATGAGCCAGACAGGCATCCCTCAAAATACACTTTTTTTTTTTTTTTAAGATTTTATTTATTTATTTGAGACAGAGAGAATGAGAGAGAGAGAGCACATGAGAGGGGGGAGGGTCAGAGGGAGAAGCAGGCTCCCTGCCGAGCAGGGAGCCCGATGCGGGACTCGATCCCGGGACTCCAGGATCATGACCTGAGCCGAAAGCAGTTGCTTAACCAACTGAGCCACCCAGGCGCCCTCAAAATACACTTTTAAAGTGTCTTCTTGGGACGCCTAGGTGGCTCAGTCAGTTAAGTGTCCACCTTCGGCTCAGATCATGATCCCAGAGTCCTGGGATCGAGCCCCGTGTCAGGTTCCCTGCTCAGTGGGAAGTCTGCTTCTCTCTCTCTCTCCCTCGGCCCCTCCCCCTGCTCATGCTCATGCTGTCTCAAGTAAATAAATAAAATCTTTACAAAAAAAAAAGGTGACTTATGTTGTCTTCCTCTCTGAAGGAACCTGCACAGCCTAACTGGTATCTTACACAGAGCTAAATGCAAAGGCCACTGATTCCAACAAAGGGACAGGCCTTGGTCTCTGCCAATTGTGAGCCCCCTCCCTTTGAGGGAAAGGGGAAAGCAGCCCCTTCTTGGGGGAAGAGAACAGCCCAGCTGCCATGAGTCTCACCTTCCAAACCTAGCCACCCAGGCCTTTCAGGGTTCAAGCCTAAGATTAAAGACTCTCCATAGAGACAGGATACATACTTTTGATGTTTGGGTCCGGCTTCTTCACTGATGTGCCTGGGGAGGCGCTTGGCACACTGGCTGGCCCACCCCGGCCCTGAGTTCTTGGAGAGCCAGAGGGTCCTCTCGCAGGGGATTCCTAAGTCCAAAACCAGCCCAAGTCACACACAGGCATAAAAATAACAGGAAATACATATTCCAAAAATGAAGACATTCTCTGCAGGATGTTTTTCACAGTCTAGGGAGAAGGATGGCAGGACTGGGAGTTTGTTCCAGCTCAGTCTCTTTCTAGACCTTAGTTTCTCCTTAGAGAAATCAAGATAATAAGGCCTGCTCACTCTATTTCCCTGAGCTATATTCCTTCATCAGACATTTCCTGAGTCCCTATTATGTTCCTGGCCCTGGGCCTTCAGGGAAACCAAATTCCCTGGAAAATACAAAAACCCACACAAATATAAGCTCTTAGAAATAATGGCATCAAGAATGAAGACACCTACAACACTGGGCCTTGACCCCCCATTTAGTTTAAGGTACTCACGGAGGCTCTCGTGGGCGTGGCTGGCTGCTTGGCAAGGAGTGACTGCAAAGAGAGGGACACAATGGCCATTAACCAAGGTCTGCAGAAACACTTACTGCCCAGTGTTCCACTAGAGGGCGCCATGAACAACAACCAAGTCATAGATTTTATATTATGCATGCAAAAAGTTTAAATTCAGCAATTTGGTATATGGTGAAAAAAATAATCCAAGTAACCAGTTTTGGAGCTAAGGTAGCAAGGAGAGCACATAAGGGAGGACAGGCTGGCAAAAGAACCATCAACACCCCAGCCTGCTGAGCTGCTTGCACCATCAGGCAGACCCATGACATGGCTAAGAGACATGTCTAACAACAGTCCTAGTGAAACAGAAAGGTGAGAGTGGGTTTCCATTCTGAACTGTCAGCTTGGGGAAGTTACTCTCCTCACCTACAAAATGGATACATCAGCTCACCCGCATTCATGCACAGAAGGCTGTGTGGGGCTATGTAAAATAATGGAAGTGAGGTCAAGGCACTTGGTAAACTGTCAACACAGGAGGTATTAATTCGAGGAAACCTAATTTCCAGAGAAAATGGAACTTAAATGATACTTAAAATGATAATAAACCCCTCACTGCTGAGAATCTGCAAGCAGGTAGGGGATCACCTGAGACAGATGGTCTAACCCCTACTCTGTACCAATGCTAGAAATGGGAGGGAACAAGGAGACCTGGTTACAACCCCTTTGACACTGAAAGCTCTTTGTGATGTCCTCAACCTCACCCCACGGGACTGGCATTTCATGCATGAGAAGGCCTCTGCTCTGGTCTCACTGGTTCGTCTTACCTGTTGCTTCATTAGGAACACCTGCTCATCCTCCGCTGCCAACTCTTTGTCATGGACCAGCTGTGAAGTGAAATGACATACTCGTTTGTGGTCACAGGCCAAGAACACCAGAACTACTATCAAAATTCTCAATGAAAGAAGAATCTTGGGCTCGGGTCTCAACATGGACCTGGGGAGAGTCCCTGCTGCAACTGCACAATTACGTTTTTTCTAGCCTGGAACCAACTCTGTCCCGAGACCAGCCTCGGCATGTGGCCAACTGACATTTTTTAAGTCTGGCAGGTTCTAAATGCCTCCCAGATCAGGGCCTGCAGATCAGAGGTGCACAGGGATCTCCTGACAGTTATCCAGAGGTGTGTGTCAGGACTTAGTGGGAAACTTCAACCCAACTCCATGTGGGCATTCCATCCCTCATGCCCCACCATCTGGAGCCATTTACTTAACACCAGACTTGAGATGAACATTTTTTTAAAGGCCCTTGGATTACGTTTTTCTTCCCCTTAAAGTGGTTCAGTATGTAAAACAGATTTCTTTATATATTTCTTTTCTCATAAAAACAAACAGACAATAAACCCCCAACAAAACACAAACCCTATAACTCAAACTGACTGACTTGGTTACCTTTCTCACAGGTGGCTTCACAATAAAATCTTCATATGCATCTTCTGGCTTCACAGTTGTGAAATTTTCATGTAAAATCGCTATTTTCTTTTCATTGTCCCAACCTGCAGGTCTAAAAGCAAGGAAATAGGGATTGATGTGCTTCTCCTGGGACTGCCTCACAGCACACTTTAGAGCACATTCTGGGTTAAGAGGGCTCCTAGGTGAGTGCCTTTCTCACAAGATCTGGTCTGTAGTTGCTGGGGCTGGCTTCTAGCTTGTGGCAGATAAGCCAAAGTTTAGTGCTGGCAAAACCCATCAGCTTGACAGCGCAGATCCTGCTCCAGACTAAGCTCATGGGGCCCAAGATCTAAGGAACCAGAATGAGATCTTACTGACTACACATGCTAACCCACAGAAGTGTTCAGAGCTTTCACACAACATCATCCAGAAGAGCAAGGACACAATGGGGCCTTATTCCGAGAGAGCGGAGGTTGCAGAGAAGAGCACAGAGGACAGAGCTCAGGATGAGACTGTTTGTCTTGGGCTTCAGTGTAGAGGAAATTTCTCTGAGAACTCTTCTGAAAACAGTTTTCTTATGGACTGCTTTATTAATGTTACTGGTGTGGGAAGATGTGGAGCAAAGGAGGGCATCAGGACCTACACTCTCCTGGGCCCCAAACCAAAGGGACACAAGGAGTACTTGAGGCTCCTACATGGGTGCTGCCCTGATTGTTATCACTAATGGCACCCAAGTTCCATTAAGTTGAGCTACAGTAGCCTACATTCCCACCAGACTCTCCTAAAAGAGCAACTGTAAAATGCCCTACACAACACTTTTGAATTCTACAAGCTGTAAAAAATGCCAACTGATTGTTCTCGCAGGCCTCCCTTTCCCCACATAACCACTGCTTCACAGCTCTATGACCCAGACAGCCTTCTTAGCCAGGGTGCTCTACCCAAATGGTTTTGCTGACTTCACCAGCTCCCAAATAGCTAAAATACCAACAGGATCAAAGATGCAAAGGGACAGGGTATGATCAAAATACCATCAAGACCCAGGCAGCCTTCAGAAGCTGTGAGATGCTTTCCTCCAGAACAGCCCCGATCCCCAGACCATCTTCCTCAGCTTCCTGTTCCTCAGGATCCCAAGTGATTTGGGCACTCACATACCACTCACTGAGCTTGTGTCTCTGGTGCCTGCCTCATCGCTCTGGACAATTCTCTAAAAATCGATCTAAGGCTCTAGCTTTGCCATCTGTAAGCAGCCTGAATGAGGCTCTCCCTGAATGCTCAGGAAGCAACCCTGTTCAGTCCCCAGAGCTCTTGGCTTTCATATCTTCAGCCTTCTCAGAAACTGTCCCTCCTGCCCCTCCATTCCTTCTGGCCTGCTTAGCACACAAACACTTAGCCTTCTGCCATCACCCCTCTGCCCTCCCTGCCACAATGCCTCCACTACTCCATTACTGCCCCACCCCTGCCCTCCCAGTGCTGTGTGCAGGGACCACATCTTGTTCATTTCTGCATCCTTAGCATAGAACCTGGGCACCTAGAAGTGCTCAGCAGTTGCTGAAGGCACTGTAATTTCCGAGAATATCTACGCCTACAAACACTAGCACAAGTCCTTGGAGGCCACACAGCTTCAACATTCATTCATGCATCCAAAACACTCATCATTCTCCAGGGACAGAAAGACACAAACTGGAGGAAACAGGTATCTAAATCTCTGCCCAAGAACATCAGCCCCAGTGGCTCCTAAAATATGAAATGCCAAATATACAGTAAGTATTCAGTATAGCTAAAGCTCATGCTGATAGGTACACCAACGAAGGTGCCTGCAATCTTCCCTGCCAATGAGCAGAGAAATCAAATGCTTCAGTAGAAGATTATCAGGGTCCCCAAAGCCCAATTCCCTACACTTCAACTCCCTCCTCCAGCCAGTATTCTATCAGAGCTGACAATAAGTGGCAAAAATGGCTGGCTTAAGTTTTGGCACCTTGCTCTCAATGAAGAAAGGCAGCACACCTGACCTCACTCCACCTACTTCCCTTAGACTAGAGGCAGAATGACAAGTAATCTGGAGAGGAGCTGGGTCTACCTATCCTCTGTGAGGTCCAGCCCAAGCACTTCGCCCCATGGCAGCAGAAAACTGGCTGTGTATGACAGAGACAGAAGGCACCTTACTTGGAAGGATAAAATGTGAAAAGCAAATGTACTATAAAAAGAAGCATTAAAAAAAAAAAAGCATTTGAAATAACCTATAAGGAACTCACATAAAAACTGCATCCTTTTCCACAACTAAGGCAGGTGTGATAAAGTGGAAGCCATACGTTTTATGAACAATGTACTTATACAACAAGTCGAGGTTTTTCTCCTCCTTCACTGATGTGTAAATCAAGGCTGCTCCATCTAATCAATCCGCTTAAGGAAAACAAATTCACTGCAGGAGGAGATAAAAACAAACACATACAAGCATAATCCTCAAAGTACTACTCACAGGTGAATCAGTTTTTGCTCAATACATGATCAATAGAAAGCGTTAAAACTTTTAAAACTAAAACGGTAATCCTAACAGATGAACCACGTCGAAAGCATAAAGCATGTCAATGCTGGCAGACCATGCACTTCATTTTTTAACACGTAGACTGCTACCTTTTGACCCATCAGGTTGGTTCCTAAGCAGTCAAGTTAATGGCTCTGAGGTTAGCCCAGAAAAACATCCTCGGCATAACCAAGGTACACAGATTTGTTCCTGGACAGATGGTTCACAAGGGATCCAGTTTATCATTAAGCCCATCTTTTGTAAGAGATGGACACCGAACATGTATCAGCACCCTCACTGAGCTGGACAAGATAAAAGGCCCAGGGGAAGTGGCAGGAACCTACCCCTCACCCCCATATCCCAGAATATAGAACCAAAGCACCAACTACTATTGTATTTTTACAGAAATAAAATTCAAAAGACTGCTGACACAGTATCTCTCTCGTGGACAGCACAAAACACACATATGGGAAAAACTCTGTGGCATCTAAAACAATACTGTGTTGGGTAATTAACCCTTTCTGCAAAAAAGCAAAGTTTAAAAAGATTTCCAAAATATGGTAAAAGTAGTTTGGTATTAAGACTATCCATATCAGCTTTCTTCTTAATATGAAAGCCTTATCAAATGTACAGCATTAAAAATAAAAAGTGATGAAAGACAGACACAAATTAGTAAGTCTCAAATTCCAATACAGTAAAATACAAAACTTGCGAAAAGATGTATACAATTTCTCCATGGCAGAAGATTGTTCTGGATTCAGGAAGTACTTTAGCTTTTTGAAGATGCCCCAAATGGAGAGAAGCCTGGATCAGCACAGAGAGGGGAGCCTGCGCTCCTATGCCCTGACACAGCGTCCCAAGGATACACTGGAGGCAGAACCTCCGTAGGTGTGACTGGATGAAGTCAAAGTGCTCGTCCCTGTAATCATGCTCCTTCTCCAGGACACTCACTGCATCACACTGCAGGGAAGACAGAAAGAGAAAGGAGTTATCTTTTTGCTTCTCTCCCTGCTGAGGATGGGAACAGCATCTTCTTTAGAAATAAGGTATCATAGTTCCAAAGAAGAAAGCCGAAGCCAATTAATCAGCATTAATCTGACAAGAGTCAGAAACAACTGGAGAGTTTTCTTTCATCCTGGGCCACAGTTTCCAGAGCTGTAAAGTGGGGATAGAACAGTCTAATCACCTCACAGTTGTTCTCAGAATCAAACACAGTCACATCAGGAAGCAGGCCCATGGGACATGGCTGTGCACTGCACACTCCACAGGACTCCTGTCTCACAGAATATAATGCGAATGGCACACTCTGTGGTTGAGAATAAAGTACTTTTGAAACCCAAAATGTTGTGTGTTTTAAGTCTATTTATTTATTTAAGTAATCTCTACACATAATGTGGGGCTCAAACTCACGACCCGAGATCAAGAGTCTCAGGCTCTTCTGACTGAGCTGGCCAGGCGTCCAAAAACCCAAAATGTTTTAAAAGCTACTTTTTTTTTCTTTTGCAAGAGAAACAACTTTATTTCTCTCTGACTGAACTTAATTTTCATTCTCACATCATCATTCTATAGGGTAGAACAAACTGAAACTTTGAGTCCCCTTCCTTCTTTTCCTACTGAGTGTTATGTTCCTTTCTGAAAATCATCTCAAATCCAACAGATTTTAAGAGACTAAAACCCTGAAGAATTCTGCTCTTCTATATTATTTTTTATAATCAGCTTGGGCTAGATCAACTGGTTCACAGAACCTTAAGAAAACTGCTTTTAGTTCTAAGTTTGAATCACTCAACAAAGATGACAGTGCTTCATGGAGAGATTAACTCAAACTATGAACAAACTGAGCGATGTCATGTTTCCAGCAGCAACATTAAATGACAATATTCTCTAGCCTGACCTACTCAATGTACCTTAGTGAATCCCGATTTAGTACAACTCTCTTGTAGGAAGACACACAAGTAAAGCCCCTTAGTTTCTTTCAGATGGTGACTGTACACTGGCCAAACCCAGCCAGATTTACAATTCCCTGGCACATACCTTTGTGCACACCACCAACACTGGGATTCCCAGGTTATGAGTCAGCATATTGTCACCAAGAGGCAAGGCAACATTTTCTTCATCAGGACCTGAGGTCAAAGGTCCTCTTCTCTGTGGGGAACCTTGACAACCTTCTTCAGGCTCAACATAGTCTTGAAAATCTTTCACAACTACAGGTGAAAAAAGGAAAAGAAAATCACAAATAAATAAAAAATACACATGCCAGTTTTAGGAAACCAAAAAAGGCAGTAATAAGCATAAAACATAAAGAGTCATAACAAACTTCCCAACTCTGCTCTACTGCAATATTAGGGATTTGGAGGTAGTGATGCAAAATGCCAATTCTGATACATTCAGTCTGAGCACTATAAATTCAGAGCAGCAAAGACATACCCCCGGACATCTTTAATTATATACAACTCTTAAATAGGTTTTAATTTTTTTATTTACCTATTTCTTTAAGATTTTATTTTTAAGTCATCTCTACACCCAATGTGGGGCTTGAACTCATAACCCTGAGATCAAGAGTTGCATGCTCTACCAACTGAACCAGCCACAAGTTTTTAAAAAAGAGTAAGTGTTGGGGCGCCTCAGTGGCTCAGTCATTAAGCATCTGCCTTCAGCTCAGGTCATGATCCCGGGGTCCTGGGATCAAGCCCCGCATCGGGCTCCCTGCTTGGTGGGAAGCCTGCTTCTCCCTCTCCCACTCCCCCTGCTTGTGTTCCCCCTCTCGCTGTCTCTCTCTGTCAAATAAATAAATAAAATCTAAAAAAAAATAAAATAAAATAAATAAAAAAGATTAAGTTGTTTTTTTTTTTTAAAGATTTTATTTGACAGAGAGAGACACAGAGAAAGAGGGAACACAAGCAGGGGGAGTGGGAGAGGGAGAAGCAGGCTTTCTGCTGAGCAGGGAGCCCGATGCGGGGCTTGATCCCAGGACTCTGGGATCATGACCTGAGCCGAAGGCAGACGCTTAACGACTGAGCCACCCAGGTGCCCCAGATTAAGTTTTTTTAAAAAAAGTTTTTAAAAAAATTATAAGATTTTAATACTTTCTAATGTGAAAAAAGCCGCGTTTCTTATATATCTAATATTTTAAAAAATGAGACTAGTAAAATAATCTGAATTCCACAAGAACATGCTGTTTCCATACAGCTGACATGTCTGTACTAAGGAGCGAGGCTGGGCTTGGCCAGCCCATCCACATCTCTTCATCATCCTCACTCTTGTGGACGGTCTCATCTTTAGGAGATCCCGAGTCACTGTGCAGTGCTGACCGACCTGTTCCTGCCTAACACACGATGGAGTCAGCGGTATAATGTCCACTTCTTGGCACACACAGTCACTACTTCAGGTCAAGAGTGCAATCCCACGGGAGGGCCTTCAAGCTGAGAATAGTCCATGGCCCTGGTTAAGCTAAGTGAACACAAAGCTCACGGATCCATACCTTTTCATGGGTACTTCAAGGCTTACATGTCAGGCCAGAAAACAAGGATATGATAATTAAAGCTACTTTGAGCTAGAGCAGC
Source organism: Neomonachus schauinslandi (assembly GCF_002201575.2). NCBI lineage: Eukaryota > Metazoa > Chordata > Mammalia > Carnivora > Phocidae > Neomonachus > Neomonachus schauinslandi. The sequence goes on from NC_058418.1 coordinate 40,479,635, forward strand.
AAACACGCAGCTCTATACCCTTCTACACCCATTAGGACAAAAGGACCAAAATGCCTTTTAGTCTCATCCACAACATGCTCATTAAGAAAATACAAATAAATGGATTAAAGAGAACCTAGAGAGAGGTGCACATACTCCTCTTCATCCACAGACAGATTTCAAATATTTTTTTAAGGGGGGGAGGGACAGGGAGAGGAAAAGAACTTTTTTTTTTAAGATTTTATTTGTCAGAGAAAGAGAGAGAGAGAGAGACAGCGAGCACGCATGAGCACAAGCAGAGGGAGCAGCAGGCTCCCTGCTGATCAAGGAGCCCAATGTGGGATTCAATTCCAGGACCCTGGGATCATATCCTGAGCCGAAGGCAGACGCTTAGCCGATTGAGCCACCCAGGTGTCCCACAATTTCTCTTTATTAAGCTCATTCATATAATTTCATTGTCAATATAAACACTCAAGAGATCTTCACTGATTTAAAAAAAAAAAAACTAAAAAACAGAAATGGTTTCTGATGAACTTAACATGGCTGTTGAAGGATTTTGAAGAAATCAAAGGTTCTCAAATTTTCTCCTTGAAAGCATTTTAACAAATCTTCAAATCAATGGAAAACACAACGGCTTAAGTGTGGGTAATACCTATCACTGTCCAACATCACATGAGGCACTCAACCAGGAATTCCAAGACAGTGAGCATGGCAGAGCCTGGAGCAAGTTACAGGTAAGCTAAGTGGCTATGGGAAGTGAGGCAGGGGTGCGCCAACTCCAACGGTGAGCTCCAGGGAACTCCATCACCCAGTGCACTGCATGTATTCTACATATGCCAGGATGTAAAAATAGTTGAGAAGCCTAGGGTTAGACTAGTCACTCTCTAAAGGAATGACTTAACTATAGCTATCGAGCAACTGTAGGAAACACACGTGTTTTTAATAACTCAGCATTTTAGAAAATAAGTTGGAAGACAGAATTAAGTGTTCATAACATAGAGATTGGTGAAAAAGGAGGATAAAAACATAATGACTGTGTAATTCAGATAATAAAATTTGCATTTCCCTTAGGGAGCACACATACCACAGTATTAACAATTTCTCTCCAATGGTGGGATGGCCAATATTTCACAGTCCACCTGGGGGGTCCCCCTTTAGTATCTCATGGGAGTGGGTAGGGGAAGGAGATCAGAGTACTCTACCCTAGCTGCTGCCTCTCTCTCATCTTTTCCCTCCTACCTCATTGATCACCCACTGATTCCACAGTCCTGAAAAGATTTCACAGACAGCACCTAATCTTTTTTCTCTATTTGATAAGCAAGGGAAGCCCCAGACATAAAGCAGGAAAGACTAACCTACACAAGTACCACCTTCTAGTAGCTCTGGGGTTGCTCTGCCTTCCCCGGTCACTGCCAGCTAAACAGCTGCCACAGATTCAGGACCCCTGGGGAATCGCATCCTGAAAGAGTGGCCCGCTGTGGAACAGCATTCCAAACTCAGCAGACTGGAGACCGGCGTTGGATTAGAACTAGGCTGGGTGACAGCCCTTCGCTCATTCAATACAATACCTAGAGTCCAACTTATCTGCAAAGTGGGAGTCTGATGAGCAAGAAGATGGATGACTGCTTTATGAAAATGTAACCTACAGCCAGTACTAACAAAGGCATTCCTTCAACAGGCAACACAAAGGCACAACTACCATCCAAACATCTCGGAGGAAGGGCGGTGAAAACAACAGAGGCCTTCAAGGAAGGTTAACCAGAGTCATAAGGCACAGATGTGGTTCCAGCAATCGCTAGTTGCCCTCCTGTGTCCTCTCTCCTCTACTTCCTTAGAACCAAACCCAACCCTGATACATGGAACACATAGCCATACAGAACTACATTTCCCAGCCTCCTTAGGAAGACAATAGGCACGCACCCTTCAGCCCCTTTCCTCTTCCTCCATGTGCTGCCTGAAACACGGATATGAAGGCTACAGCTCTAGTTGTCCAGAGGAAGAGAACCACACCCTAGAGATGACAAAGCAATAAGCAGAAGGAGCCAGGATCTTTTGAGTCTGCCTTCCCAGAGCTGCTTTCCAGGCTTGAACTGCTTACCTCTAGATTTCATTCATAGGACAGAATCAACTTGTCTTTTTTAAACCACTGTTATTTTGGGTTTTGTGTCACAAGCAGCTGAATCTAATCCTAAGTGACAGACATCAATGACTAAGCACATAATAAATTCAATAGTTCATGGGAACACAAGCTCCCAGGAGCAGGCATCTTATCTGCTGTGTGCATCTCCGATGCCTAGAACAGACCCAGTCCAAGAAAGACACTTTCCCTAACTGGGAAAGGAAAATATCCTTGGCTTGATCTTTCTTTTTTTTCTGTTTTAAAAATCTTCACAAGGTTATAACACTAAGAAAAAAGATTCAGAGACTGAAATCTCCAGGGCATTAACCCATTAATCTGGGTAAGCCTGGGGTTACCAGTGAATGGGCAGTGAAAGACAAACAGCTCTTCAGCCTCAGAACTATTCTAAGAAGTTGTCTTTAAGTTCTCTATTCCAGGGGAAAAAGAGGCATTATCTAGAAAGGTCAGTGGTTGAAGACAGACGAGCTGAGCTGCATAACAACCACTGTAGCATACATGCGGGTGACCCGGGAAACACACATGTATGCAGCAAACCAAATAATTAGATGTTAAACTCCCTGTTTTAGCTAATGTGGGACAGGAGCAAGAGGAATTTATGATAGGAAGACACACAGTGAGAGATACAATTTAGAAAGCACATCAAAATTTCTGAACCCTTCTGCCAGTAAGTGTGAAGATCCCATGTGCCATGCCCTAGAAGCCCTCATTAATTCACTAAAGGGAATGATGTCATCTTGTGGCAAAAAGCCAGGCTGAGCCCAGCCTGCCCTGGCCAAGACTGCTGCTGCTGCACACGCCACAGCCCCAGCCCCTGCCCCTCCCATTTCCCTGGCAAGTGGACAGAAGCTGATGTAATTGCACAGAAGCAAGGGAAAGGAAAAATAAGCTTCTGAATCACAATAAGGAAAAACAAAACAAAACAAACTTTGTTTAATTTGAAAGTTCTGTTGTCAAAAGGGCTTGGGTGTCCTTAGTCTCAAAATAGCCTCTCATTTTAATGACAAAAAATGACCTTCCTATTTCTAACTAAAATCATACTTGCTGGATCCCAAAATGAACTAAGGTAGAAGCTCAAAGATTTCTCTTTTGTAGGGCTTCCTTTAAACCTCTCAATAAGAGAGTCCATGGGGCCTCAATGGAATCTCAGGGCAATGGACTCAAGCTGCAGATCCCACAGTAGGCCTCCACACCCACTGATGCTAACTCAATAGTTAGAATAACAGAAAAGTGGAAAGACCCACAGAACTGATCCAAATTTGAGGGGTGAGGAAAGAACCCGTATTTTAAAAGAGAACCAATGAAGATAATAAGGAATATGGATTCGTTTACTTTCTTCAACTGTGATGCTTGAGAATAAGACTGCTTTAAATACTTTTTGACTACTGAATTTACAAGAGCAACTCTGAAATAAACTGTACAAACAAAATTACATATTCCATAAGGGAAGCTTTGTAACCTCCTGACACTATGAAAAGGAAGGTGGCTTGAACCATCCAAAGACACTAGTGAATTTTCCAATTAAGAAAATCCTATTTTGGGGCGCCTGGGTGGCTCAGTTGGTTAAGCGACTGCCTTCGGCTCAGGTCATGATCCTGGAGTCCCTGGATCGAGTCCCGCATCGGGCTCCCTGCTCGGCAGGGAGTCTGTTTCTCCCTCTGACCCTCCCCCCTCTCATGTGCTCTCTCTCATTCTCTCTGTCTCAAATAAATAAATAAAATCTTTAAAAAAAAAAAAAAGAAAGAAAGAAAATCCTATTTTACTTACACTTCCGTTCCAGCTCCCTCATTTCTTCTGGTGGAATTTTCATTTTATCAATGTGCTCACGTAAAACACTAGCCCATTTCTGTAGAGATTCCATCACGGTCCAAGGCCTAGACATGTCTGCAACAAAAATGACCAGGGTCTCCGGCAAGGATTCAGCAGACACTGCAAACTTCAGCAAGCCTTTGTGGTATAGGTCTCCATCCAGAATCCACACATTGCAGCGTGTGTGATCTAAAAAAAGTAGTAAAGCTAAGTTACTACCTGACAATAACCATCAGCACAGCTGGAAAAAAGCCACATCAAGAACTTGAGGAGTGCCTGGGTGGCTCAGTCAGTTAAGCATCAGCCTTCGGCTCAGGTCATGATCTCGGGGTCCTGGAATCGAGTGCGTGAGGCTCCCTGCTTAGTGGGGTCTGCTTTTGCCTCTCCCTCCACCCTCCTCCCACTCCGCCGCTCATGTGCGCTGTCAAATAAATAAAATCTTTAAAAAAAAAAGAACTTGAAGGTAACCACCATAGAATTCCAGACAAAACACACAAAGAAATCCTCTTTGGAAAAGAGCCCAAGTGTTCAGTGAGCAGTAACCCTTGGTCAAGGTGCCTAGTGAACTATCTACACTTTAAAAATTTGTAATTACCATAATATATTATATCCACATCTAAAGAGATTCCAGCAACGTCTGAGGAATAAAGAGTGAAGGACATTTTAGCTTTCAATAGGAATCAAATGATACATATAAAAGCTAAAATGTTCACTGGTCAACTGCTCTATAGTCTATGTAGTCCATTCTCCTCAGCTACCAACAATCCATGGGGCAACAAGCTGTGCCGAAGAGCCTGTGGTTAAACAAGCTCTTCTTGTCCGACACACTAAGCAGGGAGTTCACATAACTACAAACGGTGCCAAAGACACAGGACCTTTGTGTTTAAATGCCAAGATAAAATCATTACATATAAAAATTGAGGTATAAGAATTACTGGATGCCTGGTGATATTAAGGAATTAGTTATTTTTGGTATAATAAGAATATAGCTATGTTTTAAAAAATCCTTATCTTTTAGGGGCGCGCCTGGGTGTCTCAGTCAGTTAAGCATCTGCCTTCGGCTCAGGTCATGATCCCAGGGTCCCTGCTTGTGCTCTCACACTCTCTCTCTCAAATGAATAAATAAAAAATCTTAAAAAAACAAAAACAAAAAACTTACCTTTTAAACATACATATGGAAGTATTTGCAAATGAAATATGTCTGAAATTTGCTTCACCATAATCCAGTGTGGAGTGAAAGAAGTGAGAATATAGTTGAAATAAAATTGCTAAAGAACTGTTTAAGGTAACTCTTTGAGGCAAATAACACACACTGGGGTTCATGATCCTAAGTCTATGTTGTACCTATTTTTAAAGGTCTTCCATAATAAAAGGTTAAACATACACACAAATGTGCAACTACTGACATTTAATGAAGCACATTGTTCCAAAATCATACCTGGATGATCAAACCATAGAAGGTAATTCTCCACGGGCGCCTGGGTGGCTCAGTCTGTTGGGCGACTGCCTTCGGCTCAGGTCATGATCCTGGAGTCCCTGGATCGAGTCCCACATCGGGCTCCCTGCTCAGCAGGGAGTCTGCTTCTCCCTCTGACCCTCCCCTATCTTGTGCTCTCTCTCTCTCTGTTACTCTCTCTCTCAAATAAATAAATAAAATCTTAAAAAAAAAGAAGAAGAAGATAATTCTCCACAATAAGCTATTTTAAAAAGTTTTTAGGTATCATTTTTGAGAAATACTTTTCTTATAAAAGTGCCTTGAGGGAGAACTCCTACAATCATAAGTATCATTTCACTAACTTCTTTCCCAACAAATTCCAAAATACACTTTTAAAAACCTATCTTCTGTTAGCTATGCTTTTTTGTGTAATTGATTCATTAAAACATATACTCTTAAAAATTTTATACTCACGACTTTATTTCAACAGTATAATAAGGTATCTCCACCTAACTAAACTTTCAAAGTTCTAATACACTTTATTTATTTATTTTTTAAAGATTCTGTTTATTTGACCGACAGAGATAACGAGAGCAGGAACACAAGCAGGGGGAGCGGGAGAGGAAGAAGCAGGCTTCCCACCAAGCAGGGAGCCTGATGCGGGGCTCGATCCCAGGACCCTGGGATCATGACCTGAGCCGAAGGCAGACGCTTAAAGACTGAGCCACCCAGGCACCCCTCTAATACATTTTAGACAGTGATTTTGGTTTGGGTTCTGTGGATGTCTTGAAAGATACTGCCCTGTACCTGAAGCCCACTGATTTTAATGCCTTCCCCTCACCAGGCATGGTTCCTTTCTTCAGCTTCTCTTCCCACTGCCCACTACACATAATCAGCCATGCGCATGGAGAGCACACACAGCACATGTGATGTTAAACGGATGCCCACAACCCTGGAGGCAGTGGTTCTTTGACGTGTCATGCCCCACCACAAACCAGGGACAAGCCAGAGACCATTTTCTCTACCTGTGTGATTGTCTGCAAAATGTATTATTTATAACCCACTCACATCACACAATAAAAAAGACTACTGATGAAAGATGTATAACTAATCACTGGTAAGGCAACTCCTCCATCAAAAAAAGGCCTGCAAGTAGGTGGCCTAAAAATGCAGAGACCAGGAAATTTTTAAGGCAACCTTAAGGAATCTGAAATAAATGTTAACACGTTCTTCAATTCAAAGGCAAGTGAATATGGTTAATATGATGCTTTGGCATGATATATGCTTATGCCATCTTGACACAAGAAGCTACACAGGTTCACAGAATGTTTACACCAGGTTTTGTACTTTCAAAAGGGTACTGGAGCTACCACTGTGTCTCAAGTAGTCGGCCATCTCTCATTCCATCAACCTACAAAATAGGTATTGTTCCTCAATTCTACAAATAAGGAAATGGAGGTGTGGAGGGCTTAGGTCAGTCACAACTAGTGATTATAGAAGCAGGACTCTGAACCAGTTCTGGTGGCTCCAAAACCCAAGTGCTTTCCACAATAAACATGCTGCCCAACAAAAACAGGATGCAAAAGACTCAGACAATATGAAGCCCTCTAAGCCTGGCCCAGTGGCCCCTCAGTCCCAGACTTACCCACACTGATGCTGGTGGGCCCAGCTGAGCACCTGAATGCCTGTCTTCCTTATTAAGAAGAGCCCTCAGCACCAGGCCTACCTCCTACCTTTCTTTCACAACTTTCAGGCAATGTTTGGCATGGGAAAGGAAGCTAGGAGAGGAAGAGCAGGAATCAGGCCTCTGGGGTTCTAAAATGACCATTCAGTTAACATTAATAGAATGCAGATCTCCAAGATTTAATAAGAGATCCTTATCCATGACCTCTATTAAATGACTTTTGGAGATCAAAGAATTATATTGCTGGAAAGGACCTGGGTCCATCTTCTTCATTTTAGCACTAAGGAAATGGGGAACCAGAGGTGGTGGGATCTGCTCCTTTATATAATCACCCTTATACTATGATCCTTACTGTTTAAATGGGTAAAGGCAAATATAAAGTAATCTAACACAGGTATTTCACCCTTAGATGAAATAACCTTACAAATGAAAAGACCTAGGCACCAATGATTATTTGTTTTAGAGCCATTCATAAAGCTTCAAAGTTTATAAAAGAGGTATTACTGAGTAGTGGTAACAAAAAACAATTACTCCAATCCAACTCATCATTATACTTTTAAGAAATAATTTTTAAGTAATATCTAATCTTTATAAGAGTGCTTATCATGTACTTTTCTTTTCTTATCATGTACTTTTCATATTCCCAACTACCCTGTAGGTAGAAACTACTACTATCCATATTCTAGAGATAAGGAATTAAGAGAGAACATCATCACCTCCAAGCCTCTATTTCCTCCACTGAAAGAAACACAGGCAATCAGCATTTCTACATTGTCACAAAAAGACTCAAAAAACTCTACTGTGAATATCTATTGAGCTGTTATTCTCTGAATCATACGAATTTCAGATTCTCCACTAGGACATGGCAGAGTAACAATGTGCCCAAATCAATCTGCCAAGCATTTCTCTCATAGAAAGGTCCAAAGCCTTTATGTATTTATTTTTTCCAAAGCTTTTAAGAACATCTTTCTTACTACCTTTATGTGCATTTGAAACTTTACCTTCAATATCTCCTTTTAATTAGGGGCTACCCAGAGCAATAGCTAACAGTCCCAATTCCTCATTTTTATTAACATACTCTAAAAGGGAAAAGTGGGTTGGGGCACCTGGCTGGCTCAGTCGGAAGAGCATGCGACTCTTGATCTCAGGGTCATGAATTTGAGCTCCATGATGGGTGTAGCGATTACTTAAAGAAATAAACTTAAAAAAAAAAAAAGTGGTAAAGTCCTGCAAAGATATACATTTCATCTGTTGCCCTGTGACTAACTCTCTTAGAACTAAACAGAAAAGTGAGAATGCCTAGACACACTGCAGGAGCCACAACCTCGGAGTCTGAGACATGCATATACCCCTTACCACGGATCAACATTTCACTTACCGTCTCGGTCCTCATCATGGACGCTGAGGTAGAGATACTCTAGGCCTCTTCCTTTTTTGCCATGCTCAGCTCCTTGAAGTTTAGTCATGAGGGTTGTTTTCCCAGAGCCATCTTCACCTACAAACAATATACAGAAGAAGGCAAAGTGTGCTGTTTATTCTAGGCAAGGACGGGGAGTATTGACATTTACACAAGTGACAACTAAGAATTTCATGCAAAGCCTGCTGCTGAGATCTGACCTGCATTCATCATAAACAAAGTAGGCTTTGGGGTGCCTGGGTGGCTCAGTCGGTTAAGCGGCTGCCTTCGGCTCAGGTCATGATCCCAGGGTCCTGGGATCAAGCCCCGCATCGGGCTCCCTGCTCAGCGGAAAGCCTGCTTCTCCCTCTCCCACTCCCCCTGCTTGTGTTCCCTCTCTTGCTGTGTCTCTCTCTGTCAAATAAATAAATAAAATCTTAAAAAAAAAAAAAAACAAAGTAGGCTTTGCTGTAAGAGTGGGTGGGGGGATGGTGATAAAGGTGGCAAATTGCAAGATTGAAATGATATTCTACTGCAGTCATCCTTATTTCACAAGGGACAGAATAAGGCAGGTCCACAGGCCCTACCTACAATTTGTAAGACATGCATCTGGAGAAGTAAAAGTAAAAGGTGGAGTCAGTTTCTCACAAAATAAACTTTTACTACAAGAAAAGCAAGAAATCTTCAAAATATAATTAACCTTAAAGCCAGGAACTGGGAACTAAAAAAAAGTCTGATCCTGCCTCATAATCATGAAGAATAGAAACTATTATTCACTTTTGATTTTAGTACCTCTCTTTCATAAGCATCCTGGAGGCTAGGAAACTGATGAAAATAATTACAGACCTGAGCAAAACTCTTAAGTACAGTCTCAGTAATTATCAAGCTCCTCCTCATCCCCCTCCCACCAACTAACAACCACCCCCACCCCCGAAAAAGAAACCTTAAACATTAAGACAAACCACCACCCAGAAACATTACTAGGCACCCCTGGGATTTAATAATATGGAATTACAGGACATGAGAATTGAGAGGCATTCCACAGATCAAAGGCCTCTTCTCCATCCCCAGTGCCACTACTGCATTCAGATACTCCACACAGAGATACTCCCTTCTGGGCCATGGTGAACATTTGTCAGCCTGACTTCAATATCTGCTCATTTTTGTCACCTGCAACTCTGCTGCCAGAATTCCCTTTCTAAAACACAGATCTGGTGACCTTGATGCCCCACTTAATGAGGATCTCTAACGGTCCTCTATTCCTCTATTACCTTCTGTAGTGATTATTACCTAAAGACCATAAACTTGCCTCAAAAACACTGGCAAAATTACCCTAACAGTTATTGCCAGGAGGATTAGGGGATGGAGGGGAAACAAAAGGCCTTGAAACTGAGGGGCCTCCAGGAAAAAGCATCAACTCTTCAGTCCTCCACAATCTGCCCCAACTTACTTCATCCGTCACCTTCCACAAGAAGCTTCTGGCAGCTTCCAACCCCCCACACCCTCCTGTCACCTCTGTGTTCCTACAAACACTAACCCACTGTACCCTTTCATGTTGACACTTATCCTTCAAAACACCGGACACCAAAAGTACCCTCCCGCAAAACATCAAGCAATGTGATGCTCCCACAGTCATCTTGCCATGCCAACATGGTGTAGCACAATTACCAACCTATCAGTCTCTCATTAGCCTGAGATTCTTGTGCAAAGTCTGAAAGATATCTGTGCTGTCTCTGTGCCCAGCCTACAGGAACCGCTCAACAAATGGGTTCTCTGAATGAATGAACCTGATCAAACTCCCTCACTTGCAGAAGGAACTGAGACCAGACACACTAAGGGACCTGACCCAGCAGTGAGGGCTGGAATAATGCAGTAAAGTCCCCAGGGAGGACTCCAAGACCTACTGTCCTTTGCAGGGTCTCCCCGACTGTGCACTACTTATGAAGATGAAGGAATGGCCCCGGTGTCATTTCTAGCCCTGACCCCAAGTCATCTCGTTCCCGCACCTCCTTCACCTAACCTACTCATATTCTCACCCTCCCTCACCCCATCCGCAATTTGGTGAACTTCGAGGCTATGAGCGCAGGGAATCAGGGACATTTAAAACAAGGTTGATGTTGCGGCCAAATGACTAAGGAATGTGCCGACAACTCCATGCCAGCATCACTGGACTCTCCAAAAGAGATGTCCCAACCTCAGGCACGGTGGACTTGGCCATCCTCCGGCTGGCCAGCCAGGATCTCCAGCCCTCCCGGGAGAGGCAGGCTGCGGGCAGGCGACAGGGGAGAGAGAGGCTGGGACCTGTGAGAGGGGCGCCCGTCTCGCCCACCCCAGCTCCCCGGGCAACGCCCCGCCTCCGGCGCTCACCGAAGACCAGGATGTTCTTGCCGGACGGCAGCTTGGACCTGGCGCGGGTGGACACCTCGCTCAGGATCGAGGACCTATGGGGACAACAGCGAAGCGGTCAGCCCCGGGGCTAGCCTGGACCCGACTGGACCTACCCTGCCCGCGACGGCCCGTCAGACCATCAGACGGTCCAGTCCAGTCCGGCCGGCTCCCCGCCCGGCCGCGCCCTCCTGGGCTCAGCCGGCTCGGCCCGGCCGCCTCGCTGTCTTACCATAGGCTCTGGCCTTCTTCCTCCTCACTGGTTAGGTCGCCGGCAGCCGCCACGGCGGGCCCGTTGGGACCCAGCAGCAGCTTCTTCTCCACCCCCACCGGCGCCATCTTGCCAACTGCAGCCACAAAGAGGGCCCTCCCCCGGGCCCGCCGAGGACCCGCGAGGACCCTGGTCGGGCCGCCCGCCGCCCGCCGCCCCCCCGCGCCACACCTCACGCCGCCCGCCCTATAGGGTCCACGCCGCCCGCCGCGCTCCGCCGGGCCCACGATGTCCGCGAGCTCCCACAGGGTCGTGAGGCCGCCGCGGTGGTGGAAGGTGGGCGGCGGTCAGGCGGCCGCCGGGGCAGCCATGCGCAGAGAGGCGACGGCGGCTGGAGGGGGAACCGCCCGGACGGAGAGCGCGCGGGCGGCCTCTGCCGGCCAAGGGGTGCAGCGGCACCCGGCCTGGGGTCCTCGCGCCGCTCCGCGCTCGCGGTGCGCCGTCGGGGGCCAGGAAGCGAAGTGGGCTGGCGCGAACAGTTCAGGCTTTGGAGTGAGACCAGTGCACGACAGCGCCATTTATCTGGCGCTTACCTGTGCCACAGTCACACATTATCTCACTGAATGTATCTAACCCTTTCACAGACGAGGAACCTGAAGCTTGGAAAGCTTAAGAAACCTTCCCGAGGACCCCAGTGCCAGAAGATAGCATCCCCGTACTTCAATCTTATTCACTGAGTTTAAACTATTGAATCATGAACTCTGCCCAGTTCTCACCAAGCCCCGCACTGAAAGATCGACCTTAAACTAGACCCTCAAATCCTCATAAATAGCCCGCTTTTCTACTCCTCTTTCCTTGACCCTATTAAAACTGCAAGGCAGTGATCTTTGCCGCAGTAAACAATACACTCGAGTTTATTAACGGGTTTTTAAAAAATGTTATTTCCAGGGAGCCAGCATTTCACACCACAAATAGGCAGCTTTAATTTCCTTTCTTGGGGTGGGGGGTTGAAGGAACGAAAAAGATGTGAAGAATAAAGGTCAAGAAGCGACAAGGGGAAATAAAGTAATGGGAAAAAAACAAGTCATTTCACCTATCCAGCTTAACTTTAGGTGTGGCCTCCGAGGGATCTTGCTATCCTCAAACAGCTCACTTTATAAGGCATTTCTAAATATCACAAGGAAGTGGGATATGGTGGAAAAGCAACCACCTACATGAGTTTCAAACGAGCAGAATTCTGATCCGGCTCTGCCAAATGTTGGCAGCAAGAGTTACAGGATCCAACAAATGGGCATAGCATCTGCCAACCTGAATGTAAGGTTCAAACAAGACAATGAGAGTGAAAACCCATTAAGAGTTACACCCTTGGAAGTCTGAAAGTGTTACAAGTCATAAATCTGAATTTTCACAGGACAGAAGATGGAGTTTAAAACTACAGGCCAGTGAACTTATCAGCCCTAGGTAAAATTCTCTAATGTGACCAGTTGGAAAAGGAAAAGATAGGACTAGATTTAGTCTTTTTCTTTTTTGCAGGAATACCAGGCAGGAGGATGTTGCAGACACAGCAACTGCAGTTTTCAACAGGGCATCTGGCAATTCACATCATAGATAAGAAAGTGAAAAATGTAAGCTGAATGATAGCATTGAGGCAAGTTAAAGACCAGGCCCAGAGGGGACCAATGAGCAGGGACCACCAGAGGCTGCTAGGAGCCTGCCCAACCTCTCACCCTGGCCCAGCCAACTCAAGTTGCCATCAGTGACTTGGATGAGAAAGCAGCAGCACACTCACGCTGTGGATGACCTGAAGCAGGAAGGGATGCCTAATATACCGGATGACAAACTGCGTGCAGATTAAATCTAGCAAGATGGGGCGCCTGGGTGGCTCAGTCATTAACCATCTGCCTTCGGCTCAGGTCATGATCCCAGGGTCCTGGGATCGAGCCCTGCATCGGGCTCCCTGCTCCGCGGGAAGCCTGCTTCTCCCTCTCCCACTCCCCCTGCTTGTGTTCCCTCTCTCACTATGTCTTTCTCTGTCAAATAAATAAAATCTTTTAAAAAATAAATAAGTAAATAAATGTAGCAAGATGAAATTTAAGAGACTGCTGAGTTCTGTAGTGGGGTTAAAAATAAAAGCCTAAGAACAAAATAGAAATTAATTAAAATTATAATCTGTAAATCATAAACTATATTAACTACAGTCTGAGTTGATCATGTAGAATACCAAGAACTATCTCAGGTGAGGTCCATAAAACCTCATTGGGCCCCTCAAAGCTGATCCCTTACTCTGGCAGTCAGGCCACATTTCTTTCTGGACACAGTTTATAAAGACAAAGAAGTGGGGGCGCCTGGGTGGCTCAGTCATTAACCGTCTGCCTTCAGCTCAGGTCGTGATCTCAGGGTCCTGGGATCGAGCCCCGCATCGGGCTCCCTGCTCCGCGGGAAGCCTGCTTCTCCCTCTCCCACTCCCACTGCTTGTGTTCCCTCTCTGTCAAATAAATAAAATCTTAAAAAAAAAAAAAAAAGACAAAAGAAGTGTCCAGTGGTCAGTGACTAAGTTCATAGGAGACATGACACTGTTCTGCTGAAGTAACTGGGGCTTATCAGCATGAAAGATAAAGCATGTAGAGGGAAAAGAGGAAAGTGATGGATATCGATCTTTGCCTTTCAAGGACTGGCATAGTGGAAAAGAAATTCAACTTTTGTGATTCTACAAAAGGTGCTCAAGGAAAGCACATTTCATTTTAATGTAAGGAAGAAATGACCATCAATTATTACCCTAAGTAGTAAACTCCATGTTTCTGAGGATTTTTGTAAAATTAAGGAGAGCCACCAATGGCCAGGTACAGCAGTTCATGCCTCTGGCAGCAAACTATAACTGAGGTCAGTTCCAACTCCAAAGGTCTGTCATTATTAAAATCATTTTTTATTCCCAGTTGATTTGGCCAGGTCTGAATTCCTAAAGCCATACAGTTCTCTGTCATTATTCTTCGGCTTTCCTTTTGAGATGTCATTTATTTTATTACCAAATATTTCCATTTGAAGGAAAAAAAGCAGCTCATGTTAACCAAAAGTTAGTCAAGGGTTAGGACAAAATTTCAATATTTCAGAAGGCAATAGAGTATTGGTTATTTTCTTTTTATTATTTTTTTTAGGGGGGGGAGGGGCAGAAGGAGAGAGAGAATCTTAAGCAGGTTCCATGCCCAGCATGGAGCCCATGCGGGGCTCAATCTCACAAACCCTGAGATCATGACCTGAGCTGAAACCAAGAGTCAGACACTCAACCAACGGAGCCACTCAGGTGCCCCAATACTGGTTAATTTAAATATTGCCTCAATAACTGATACAAATCAGTGTCTAAGCTACAGTATGTCATATTCTTGGGGATGCTTCACTTAAGCAGTGTTTGATTTTTCTGTTACATACATAATTCCCAGTCAATAAAAGAACTATTGGGGTGCCCGGGTGGCTCAGTTGTTAAGCGTCTGCCTTCGGCTCAGGTCATGATCCCAGGGTCCTGGGATCGAGCCCTGCGTCGGGCTCCCTGCTCAGTGAAGAGTCTGCTTCTCCCTCTCCCACTCCACCTGTTTGTGTTCCCCCTCTCAGTTTCTCTCTCTGTCAAATAAATAAAATCTTTTTAAAAATTAAAAAAAAAAATAAAAGAACTATTACCTGAGACCCACTTGAAGTGGAAAAATATGCTTAAGTCGTATTTAAACAATATTAAGAAACAACTTCGATTATCTAAACTGGTAAGGCTGAAACAACAGACAAAATGTTTTCCCTTTTGACCTAAAATAATTTGCATAAATCTTGAGAAGTACAAATCGAAATAACCAAACAGACTATTTAAATAATCTCCATAGTGCTTAGGAAATACTGACAGATAATGGACTAGATTCATTCACACTTTAAATGCTTTAAGGAATTTTCCTAATTGTAAATTATTCTTTCCTTTAAAGGAAATTTTGGATTTAAATAGAAAATTTTCTGCATATTGGCTCTCTGGAATTTTCACTATGGATCAGAAAATTAAAAATTTAATAAAAACTCTGAGTTTATCAAAGTAGAAATAGTCATGATGTGAAAAGGTCAAAGAATACAAACTTACAGGAAATAACTTCTGGGACTGAAGAAATCTACAATGACATGAGGCAGTGAGCCAACGGCTACGTAAGTATACAGGTGAGGATTCAGGCCCTGATACTTAATCACCTTGCCACAGCAATAGCATTTTAAGTATAATAAAGGCTGCAACAGCATCCTTTGGGGATCATGATAGAAATATAAAAAGAATAAGAAAAATAGAAAATTGAGATCAAATAGTTTGGTTTTCCACTAGAAGAAAACTAACTTAAAAATGAACAAAAAAATGTTCTCAGTTTTTAAAAAGCAAAACAAATAAACATACACCAAAAAGAAGTGAACCTGACCATAGAATTTGGGAGTATTCAAAGGAATTACATAATCAGCCTTTAGAAGAGGAACATTTTCGTTAACAAAATGTCAAACATTGATTTAATGTGTGGGAACTTCACGTGAACAGCTTGGGAAACTATTCTAAGTTCTGGGGAAGAACTTTCACTGGGTAAGAATATACTAAAATCCAAATGTCTCACATGGTATCCATTACAATATAATGTCAAATAATGTTTAAAGGCTGATCATTTTTTTTCTCTGACCTGTGTTCCTCGAGCTTAAGGAAAAATAAAAGCATATTCCTAAATGAATGTTTGACCTTATAAAGGAATTTTGTCTTACTAATCTACACATTAAAAATGTATTGTTTTAGAAATTACTTTAATAATTCGATGAGACAAAGCATCACAAAAAGTATGTAATTAGAACAGTATTCCTGTTTTTAGATTCCCTGCTTCATGAGCGTTTAGAAGAGTATTTTAAATTGTGTTTTCTCAAGGCATTGTATTTTAAGAGTTCAAACTAAAAACTGACAGGTATTCTGATCAAGGAGCTGCACACTTGGGACGTTTGGTCAGCTTGTGGTATTTGTGAGCAAGGTCCACAGCCTTCCGTCCTTGCTGAAAGGGGAAAGACCACAAAATTAAATTCCAATGATTTCCCATTTTCTTAACTCCATTGAAAAGGTAATTTACTTCTTCTTCAGTAAAGTTTTTACGAATTCTTCTTTTTTCTGTAATTAAGAATAATTGTAGAATATATTAGTACTTGCTGAAAAAAGGGATCTTCTTGAGACCCAAATAAGTGCTTAACTTATTCTAAGGATATGAACTATATAGTGAGAAAGCTTCATGCCTGCACTACTCATCACAGAGAAATCCATGTCAATTTAAAAACTGAGTGCCTACTATGAAGCTAGGCCTTATCACTCTGAATTCTTCAGTAACTGTAACTTAATCCTATTGTAATAATACTTGTAACACCTTTCAATCAAGAAACACAAGAATTTATAAACATTTGGGCGCCTGGGTGGCTCAGTTGGTTAAGCGACTGCCTTCAGCTCAGGTCATGATCCTGGAGTCCCTGGATCGAGTCCCGCATCGGGCTCCCTGCTGGGCGGCGAGTCTGCTTCTCCCTCTGACCCTCCCCCCTCTCATGTGCTCTCTCTCATTCTCTCTCTCTCTCAAATAAATAAATAAAATCTTAAAAAAAAAAAAAAAGAATTTATAAACATTTGACTGTTAATTCTCTCAACATTCCTGTGAGGACAATTAACAAACAGCTTACCTATCTTACAGATACAGTCTTCCCAAAGGGCTCCATTACTTCATAGAATAAAAAAGAATATCAACACTTGTTACTTTAATTAACAGGCTTGATAAATATTTTTAAAGAATAAGGGTCTTTTGAAATTCATTTTTAAAAAACACATTCACTACCTATATGGGTGTTCAGCTTGATTAAAACTCAAAAAATAGGCTGCACAAGGGGGGAAGGAAGTTTTCAACTATCTGGCTTTTAGGGATACTTTCTACAAAAGAAAGAATAAACAGTTGGTGTTAATAACATAAATATCTTCTGGTGATGATTACTAGGAAATAGTTTTCTTTTAAGCTTTTTCATTAATTGCTAATTCATGTTATCATTGTAGATAGATGCTGATATGGAGGGCTTTTTTTGTATTCACACTTAAGGCTACTATTTACTTTAGGAGGACTTGAAATAGTTGTGCTGGGAAAACCTTAGAAAATCTTGCCCTTGCAGGTCAAGACTGTTAGCCATTTGTCTAGCTCTCCTAAGACAGGAGCCATAGTTCAGATCTTTTAAAACAGAAATAAAAATCCTATCAGAAGGCTGAGAAATCAATAAAAATAATGTCTGATTATTACTTAATGGTATTACTTAGAATACAAGATCCATGAAGATAAGAATTTTTGTCTGTTTTGGTCACTATCATATCCCAAGGCCTAAAACAGTACCTGACACATAGGAGAGGATCAATAAATACTTGTTGGAAGAAAAAACTTATTGGTAAAAAGTGTTTCAAAACTTATCAATGGGGGCGCCTGGGTGGCTCAGCCAGTTAAGCGTCTGCCTTTGGCTCAGCATGATCCCAGGGTCCTGGGATAGAGCCCCACATCTCCCGCTCCCTCTGCCGCTCCCCCTGCTTGTGCTTTCTCTCTTTCTCTCAAATAAATAAATAAAATCTTTAAAAACAAAAAAACAAAAAAAACTTATCAATGACGTTACTCTTTACTTTTGGGTCTCCTGGAAAACTACTGTTATCCAAGAAATACATGATTTCAACTTCACTTGCTAAATGATTTGAACTCATAATCAGGATAGGACAGGTTATTATAACGTTCAGGATACAGGCATCTGGAAGTTGTTCACAGCCAATTCCCACTTTTCTAATGAAGCTGCCATCTCACTGACTCCTACATCTGTGCCCAATTCCTCAAAGTTTACTGCAGCTGAATACAGGGCAGCTTAGAAGGAGGAAGCAGCTCTACCCCACAGGACTCCCTTCTGTGACTTCTTTAGTGCTCTTCTTAATGTTGATCGGGTATTAGGAAAGAATAGGGGAAACAAGGCAAGAAGGCTCAATTCTAGAAACCCTTATTTTTCAAACCCTCTCAAGATACCAGTCCATTCTGAACGAGAGCCAAGGCTCTTTAAATGCTGAGATGCTGCAATGGTCTCTTCTCAAAAGAATGGTTTCAAATTTGAATGTAACCTACAGCCAAACAAATGGTCATAAATGTCTCTCAAAAAGAAAGGGAAATCAAAGGGGGGAAATGGCAACATATCCAAAATTCCTAGCCTGCTTGCGAAAGAGGTTTGTAAGACCAATCTACTCCATACCTCCTCAAGATGTCTTTATAAATTCTAAAAAAAAGCAGGCCAAATTATTAACTATTTGTTTTTAGCTAAAGGAATTCTAACCTACAAAAAAGATGTATGTATTTATGAGCTGGACATCACTTAATAGTATTTAGGATCCCTCTGTATAATCAATGTATAACCATAATTATGTACATTTCATGAGGCTGTGCAAATGAGTTTACTATGTAAAATGATTATAGGATATTTTTAGTTGTTATATATTTGCTTTTAAGTCATGTTGTTGAAAAAAATCTATTATTAACTTGATGCCAACTCCTTGTCAAAAGCAAGTTTTCCAAGTGCAACATGTTTCTATGGAAAAGTTACCATTCTCTAACAGTTTCTACAGGAAATATTTCAAAAAAGTGGGCTGCCCTATAGGAGTACTGTACATAATTTTATTTTGCATGCAGAACTTTTAACTTAGAAAAAGATCCAGATATAAAAAGTAAATTCAAGGGGCACCTGGCTGGCTCAGTCAGTAGAGCATGTGACTCTTGATCTCGGGGTTTTGAGTTCAAGCCCCACGTTGGATGTAGAGACTACTTAAAAAAAAAAAATCTTTTTTTTTTTTTTTAAGATTTTATTTGTCAGAGAGAGAGAGTGCACAAGCAGGGGGAGAAGCAGGCTCCCCGCTGAGCAGGGAGCCTGATGTGGGGATTGATCCCAGACCTGAGATCATGACCCAAGCTGAAGGCAGACGGTCAACCAACTGAGCCACCCAGGTGAACTCCTCCCCAAAATCTTAAAAAAGTAAATTTGAAACTTCTTTTAAGGCTTTGGAAGTGAAAATGGCCAATTAAAAGTATATGGCAAAATGTTTCCATATGTATCAAGTCTAAATATCTTTGCAATAAATAACAGAATAACTCTATAGACACTACTAAATTCCAGGTTATTTTGACAAGTAAGGTTATTCAACTGCTTATTCTTACTCTTCAGGCATTAATTCCATATGAAGAGAATACAGTGATAACGTTCTTTAATTCTCTGTAATAAATTTGGAATAGTTATAAACCTGAAATGTTAACCCGTAGTTAAAAATTCTCATAAATTAACTCATCACTTAAGAAGTATTTTGATTTTTAAGCAGGGTTCTATGTGTCTCTTCAATTCTGATGGTGTGAAGTGCTGTAGTTATGAACCTAAACCTTCTGCAAAATCTCTCTGAGGCACTTATACATAGGAGAATAATTTTGTTCTTAAAATAGAAATGTGATCGAGAGGATAGAACAGGGGCTTCTGAAGAAAGACAGGCTTGCATTTGAATGTAAGCTCTGCCATTTGCCAACTCATTGTACCTTAAAGTGGGAATAAAATAAAACCTACCTTATAATAATATTATTATAAGAATTAAAGGAAATGTCTGTAGTACACCTAACATACAGGAAGTGCTTAATAAATGTTAGTTTCCTCCTGCTTCTTCCCCAGCTGGCAAGCAATGGGTGAGAAAGCAACATGAGGAAGGAAAGTGAGAAGCCTCTTTTCTTAGGACCTATGGCCTTCATCAAAGCCAAGGATTATCATTTAAGAACCATTAATGATGAGACTGAGAACAATCCTTCAGCTGTCCTCTTTTTCTCAGAACTATATGCAATTTAGGTTTATTTAAAAATTAAATATATTAACTTATTTCTCCAGAGGTAGAAGATTCACCACTGAGTTGTCGTCTTCTACGTGGGGTCAGCAGAATTTCTGAAAAACACAGAAAACATTTAGGATACTTAGAGTATCAAGCTGAGTAAGAGCACATCAATTCCATTAATATGGTATTTCCTCCCCCCACCCCCCCACTTCTAATGGGAATTCTTAGATGGATTAGGAAGAATTTTTAAACTACCAGAGACTAAATCTGTTCCCTGGGTACATCTTAAAACACTGGTTGCTCAGAGACATTTTCTTTTCAACATTTTGCCCTCTAGCTTTTTAATATATTTAATGTTCTAGATCACAGTTCAGAAGGCATAGTCATAATTACAGTTTCAAAGCTGCGGAATTAATTACTTTTGTTACAGATAAGTGATTTCCTTAGTTCACTTTTATATCTGTCTTCAGCTTCCACAATGACTTTATGACGATCACATTGGTATGGGCAAGAGTGCAAGAGCTTGCTAAAATTTCGGCTATTCAGAGATTTTCCTACTGCTATGCAACCTAAAAGAAAACAAATTAAAGTGATATATAGATGTTACAAAATATCTAATAACAAAAATCTATGAAAGCAAATATCTTTTGATGGTAACTGAAATCAGGAACTTAATTATAAATATGTCAAGAAGCTCAGTCATAGGAGAGATTAAAGACAACAGATACAATACAGTGAAATAAGTGTTACAATAGAGGTGTGAACAGTTAGGTTGATATATAAACAGACCACCTAGCTTGGTTCTGAGTAGGAGTCACTATTAGTAAAGCTATCCAAAACAAGTGACCCTTATGCCTGGTTGTCTTTTTCCCCCCCAATGTTTTATTATGGAAAATTTTAAACACATAAGAGTAAGGGAAAAAGAACTTCCACATATCCATCATTCACCTTCAATAATTATTAAGTCATGCTCAGTCATATTTTGCCTACAACCCACTTACTCTGCTCTGCCCCCCATGTATACACTGGATTATGGAGGCTGGAATTGGCATTAAAGTATCATTTCATCTGTAAATACTTCATATGCAACCCTAACAGAAAAGGGCTTCTTTTTCAAACACACAAAACCATTATCAAGCCTAAAAAAATTATGCCTAATATAATCTAATATCCAGTGTTCAAATTTCCCCATCATTTCAAAACTTTCTTTTTACAGTTAATTTGTTTAAACCATGATCCAAAGAAGTTCCATCATTACATTCAGTTGAAATGTCTCTTGAGTTTCTTTTAATCTATCAATTCTCCTCTCTTCCTCCTTGTCATTTACTTGATGTAAACACTGGGTCATTTGTACTATGGAGCTACTCAAAGGCTAGGTTTTCTTGATTTTATCCTAGTTAGATGCTTTAAAATGTTCCTGTGTGTCCAATAAACGAGTAAGTAGATCTGGATGATTGATAAGATTCAGATTCAATTTTTTTTAAGATTTATCTTATTTTTAAAGATTTTATTTGAGAGAGAGCAAGTGAGTGAAGGAATACGAGTGGGGGGAGGGGCAGAGGGAGAGGGACAAGCAGACTCCCTGCTGAGCAGGGAGCCAGATGCGGGGCTCGATCCCAAGACCCTGAGATCATGACCTGAACCAAAGGCAGACACTTAACCGAAGGCAGACGCTTAACCGACTGAACCACTCAGGCACCCTTATTTTATTTTATTTTATTTTATTTTAGAGAGAGAAAGAAAGAGAGGGAGCAGGGGGAGGGGCCAGGGGAGAATTTCCAAGCAGACTCCCTGCCAAGCACGGAGCCTGACATGGGGCTTGATCCCATGACCCTGAAATCATGACCCAAGCAGAAACCAAGAGTTGGATGCTCAACCAACTGAGCCACCCAGGCGCTCAGATTCAATTGTTTTTAGTAGAATTCCTCACCGGCAGGATTGAGAACTTCTTTCTGCATCATATTAAGAGGTACAGAAAGTCTTTTTTTAATGTTAAGATTGATCAGTAGGTTCAGATGACGTTAGCCACTTCCATCCATTATAAAGTTCCCCATCTACCAGTCACCTAATGTTATTAGTGGCCCACTCCTAAAGGACTAGAAGTTAGCCAGGAAGAAAGCTGGCTGAGATAAGGACATTTCAAGTACAATGAACATGTGCAAAAGCCTAAAAAAGTGAAAAAGCACAGCATGGTCAGAGAATTATAGGTACTTTGGTGTGGCTAGAGAGAAATGTGGGAGGAAAGCTGAAGCTAGTGAAGGTTGCAGGGGGCCAGGTAAGAATGTCTTTTTTTTTTTTAAGATTTTATTTATTTATTTGACAGAGAGAGAGAGCACAAGTAGGCAGAGTGACAGGCAGAGGGAGAGGGAGAAGCAGGCTCCCCGCCGAGCAGGGAGCCGGATGCGGGGCTCGATCCCAAGACCCCGGGACCATGACCCGAGCCGAAAGCAGCCGCCCAACGGACTGAGCCACCCAGGCGCCCCAAGATAAGAATGTCTTGAAAGCCATACTAAGTATTAACTATCTTCAAGTCAGTGGGGAGGAACTAAAGGATATTGATTAAGCAAGGAAATGATTTTCATTTGTCTCATAGAAAGCTTAGGCGAAGGTAAGAGGATCAGTTGAGGGGTTACTTCAATAGCCCAGAATATAAATGAGGGGATTCTGAAACAGGACATTTAGAGGGAGAATGTAGAGATTTCTGAGGTAAAACTGGTGAATGATGAGCTGCTGGGGTAAGGGAAAAGCTTAGGATAATTCTTAAGTAATCTGATAGTTGATTGAATGACAAAGTTTGGAATAAGCATGGCAACTTTCTGGAAGACTTAAAGAGAACAAATATGCAATAAAATTTAACAAGTGGAAGCAGAACAAAATTCCACAAAAAGCCAGGCAGAGAGTTTGAGTCACTGAGTTACAGAGAAGCACTGAGGGTTCTTTTAGCTTGATGACATGATAAAAAGCACATGTTAGAGAAGTTAACAGCAACATGAACATTATAGTTGGGGGTTGGTGAGACTTCAAACTGCAAGACTGTTAGAAAGTTGGTTTAATTGAGCATGAAGCAAAAAGCGCCTCTGTGGGAATGAAAGAACCAAATTTGACAGACTAGAAATAGGAGATGTAAAGAGAAAAAATGGTTATAGATAATTGAAATCTGGAAGGCCAGAAGAATAGTAACAACACTAACAGAAATGGAGTGGCTGGAGGGAAGGGAATTTAACAAGGAGGAAGATGCTGTTTTAAATACATCAAGCTTCAAGTAAAAACATGATACTGAAGTGAGTATGTCCTGGATACAGCTGGAAATGGAGGAATGAGGCTATAACCAGTTCAAAGTAGAAGCCAAGTAGAGATAACAAATTTGAAATCATCAGTAAAATGATAGCTGATGCCACAGAAGTAAATGTTGCCACCGTGTTGAGAAAGTGCTACAGATTATGTCTGGGGGAAATATCTGTAGAAATTTGGCAAGAAGAGAAAGATAAAGTAATAAAGGTGATAAAATGGAGTGGTTTTTAGAGTTCTTGAAGTAGGGATTGAGATCGATTCATCTTTGATACCCACGCCTGCCATAGAAGAAACACTCCCTAAGTATCTGTGAAATGAATGAATCATCATTGAAGAAAGGAACTAGGAGAGAACCATCTCAAACAAAGTAAGGGATGAAAGGAAGTTAACAGTAATAGAGCATCCACTCTGCCCTCTGAAATGCGTCAGACCAGAGGTTCCCAAACTTTCTCACTTCATGGCATCCTTAAGTTCTTGGTGATTTTTTATGGCACCCCTGGGCCAAAAGAAATACTGATTTGCCTGTTAAGTCCAAAACAACTTAATAAATATTTATGTTCTAATAACTTAGTAGCCATTTGAAAAAATAATACACCTAAATTGAAATAATACGGGCACCTGGGCGGCCGAGTTGATTGGGCCTGACTCTTGATTTCAGCTCAGGTCAGGATCTTAGGGTCGTGGGATCGAGCCCCGCGTTGGGCTCCACACGTAGCACAGAGTGTGCATGTCCCTCTCTCTCTGCTCCTCCCCCTCTCGTACGTGCGCTCTCTCTCCCTCTCTCAAATAAATAAGTAAATAAAATTAGGGGCGCCTGGGTAGCTCAATCGGTTAAGCATCTGCCTTCAGCTCAGGTCATGATCCCAGGGTCCTGGGATCCAGCCCCATTTCGGGTTCCCTGCTCAGCAGTGAGTCTGCTTGCCCCTCTTCCTTTGCCCCTCCCCCCACTCATGCTTGCTAGTGCTCTCTCTCAAATAAATAAAATCTTTTTTAAAAAAAATTTTTAAAAAGAAAATAATATTTAGATTTCATTCTTATTAATCACAATTATTCCTAATGGGATATGTGCACCTACTAGGTACAGCACAACTTCTCAAACCTTGGAATCTGACATTGCCACCCTCATTTCCTGTCCCATACTAGTTTCATGTGGTGCTTGCTTTTTATCACAACCAATGAAAGCCCAGCTCCACAAAGACGACATCATCACAAGGAAAGTAGTGCAATCTAACGCTGAAACTGTAAACGACTTTGAGCTAGTAGTGCCTGTGGTATCCAAAAGATGTTGACTATTTTGTGTTTCACTTAAAATTTAAAGTATTGTGTAGTGCCTTGTGAGTTCAATGCACACCTCCAGGGAGCCTGGGTGGACGATCTGGGAAGTTTGTCTTTAAACTACTGAGAGGAGAGGATTTCAAGGAAGGGCAGTCAACAGCACAGAGATACTAGAGAGGATAAAAATTTTTTTAAAAGTCTTCGGTTTGGGCAGGAAAAAAAGAGACTTCAGGAAATCTTTAACATTTAGGTTTAGTAGAATGGCAATAAAAGAAGCCAGAGTGCAGGGAGTTAAGAAGGGCATTCATACCATGAAAGAGAAAGGAGAAAGAGCAGGCTGTCTGGTAATAAATGATGAAAGAAAGAGGGGATGAATACTTGAAGAGACAGCAAATCACATCAAGTATTTAATACTTTTTCCCTCTCTCTCTTTTTTAAATTTTTATTTACTTAAGTAATCTCTGAACACAACGTGGGGCTCAAACACACAACCCTGAGATCAAGAGCTGCATGCTCCTCCAAATGAGTCAGCCAGGAGCCCTTAGATTTTTCTTTTTTAGATGAAGAGAAATGAACATAGTTTAAGGTGGGCCAAAAGGGGTTAATGAATAGAAAGGTAATGAAAAGAAAGATTTCACAAGTATTAAAGTGGGGAGGAAAAAAGAGATGGGATTCAGATGATGTAGCTAATTTTAGAGTAATAGAGACAAACTCTACATTCAAGACTAAAGAATAGTGTTATTTCAAGCCTACTATAGAATAGCCTCAATTTTGTCCACAGAGCAGAGAGTGACACTAAAAGAGGAAATATCAGGGTATGGAGGAGAAGGGGCTGGGTTAAGCATTGTGGGTTAACCATTGTGGCACATTTACAGGAGACTTGCAGAAAAAAATAAAATAATGGGGCGTGGAACACTAGAAACATTTACACATTAAATATAGACATAAAAATAGATACTGTTTAATACTTAATGTCTTATGTTTAGAGCATTATCCAGAATACATACCTATTGGCTCTCTGAAAATATAAAAAATGTTTACCTTACTCAGAAAAGTTAAACTTGTAGATGGTATTGTTGACAAAAATAGAATAATAAAGTAATAAAGTATTAGATGTGGTGATTCATATAAATAAATATTGGAAGCACAGGCTAATGCAGATAGGTATTGATTTGAGTGTTTTATGATATTCCAGATTGTTATTTTTCCAAAGGAAATGAAGTTTAAATCACACTGGCAGAACTACTACAAATCCTAGTTAACTAATTTCATACAAAGTTTTAATTGCAAAACAAATGTAATTAAAGAATATTTACCTGAGCATCTATACTTTAACATTTTGGAATGATTGTCAGTTGCTAGAAAACTGATGACTTCTTTATTTATTATATCTGAACATAATGTAAATGGATCTGGAAAAAAAAAAAACTGCAACACGTAAGATTCTTCTGATTGATGAAAATGCCCTGACATTTACATGATATATTAATTCTCAAGATTTTCACAAACTTTAGCACAGTACAACATATCCAGTCACCCTAGTAGATAAACAGAAAGGTTCTGGTTATCAGTAAAAGGTGACTGAGGCACTTACACCACCAGAAAGAGAGTCAAAGGTGTGGCTCATATGTTAGAGGGCAAATATGCCAATGTACATTTTTAGCTATATTATCCACCTAAATATGTTTTCTTAAAAAATCAAAGAAGAAATATTTTTAATCATACCTGTTACTGGTAACTGCTGCTTTCTATTTTTGACAACGGGAATTGGATGTTTAAAAATATGGTCACTAAAAGAAAATAGACACCAGATATTTAAAAGTAAACATAGTGTTCGGTGTGTGGACAAATGTTTCTGTAGGCAGTGGTGCAATTCTGGGTGTTTGGCAGGCAGAAGGAGATGGAACCAGGGTCTACCAAAGTCTATCAAATTCTGCCCAAGTAGTGTTTGTAATGGTTATAGCCTCCTTTCCAAAAATGGAGTTAAATAAGACTCCAGGGGTGCCTGGGTGGCTTAGTCGGTTGAGCGTTTGCCTTGGGCTCAGATCATGTTCCCAGAGTCCAGGGATCGAACTCCACATCCAACTCCCTCTGCCCTTCACCCTGATCATGCTCGTTCTCTTTCTCTCAAATAAGTAAATAAAATCTTTAAAAAAACCCCCAAAACCTACAAGACTCCAAAGGGCAATAATACTGATGCCAGCAGAAACATGGGGGAAAAGTTATAAAAGAGGAAAACATGGGACACCTGCCTGGCTCGGTTGGTAGAGCATGAGACTCTTGATCTCAGGGTCATGGGTTCGAGCCCCACACTGGGTATAGAGATTACTGAAATAAATAAATAAACTTAAAAAAAGAAAAAGGAAAACAGGAAGGAATGAGGCGGAAAAAAAAAAAGGAGAGAACTGAATCAGAGAGCAAGAAGGCTGGCCCAAGAACATATCTCAATGCTTTCCAATTCCATATCCCTGAGAAATCAAGTTAAATTGACATCAAGAATGGTTTTGCAAAGGAAAAAAGGGGTGATGATGATGTAATCCATCTCCCTAATATCCTGTTCACCCTGCAACCTTCCCAGAATATAGCAGCATACTCTTCAGTTTCCCTCCTGGCACAGTAACCATCAGAGGAGAGAACACAAGTAAGGGTTTAAGAAACACTACAATCCCAGGTCTGGCCCCACAAGCTACCTAAGGGAGAAAGGACATCAACTGGAGGTGAGGTGCAAGGAGCAAGTGAAAAGGCAAGCCTAAGCCAGATTTTCATCACACACTATTCCCTTTTATCAAATTAAATTTAGAAACTGGTTTTTGCTACATTGCTAATGGATTATCAATGTACACACTGTTACTTCAGGTATAGCGTTTCAGGTTAACTTTTCTGAGTATCCTTTCTAAAATTCAAATCTGATGTCACTCAATTTAAAATCCTCAATGGCTCCCATGCCCTATGAGGGAAAACCAAAAATCCTGAGTATGACATGCAAGGCCTTAGATGAACTGGCCTATACCTCCCCAACCAAACTCCCTTCTCAACATTTCCATTTAGGCTCCTCCCAAGACCATGTTTTTTGTTTTGTTTTGGTTTTTGGTTTTTTAAAGATTTTATTTATTTATTTGACAGAGAGAGAGAGACAGCGTGAGGGGGAACACAAGTAGGGGGGGTGGGAGAGGGAGAAGCAGGCTTCCAACTGAGCAGGGAGCCTGATGCAGGGCTCGATCCCAGGACCCCAAGATCATGACCTGAGCCGAAGGCAGTCGCTTAACCAACTGAGCCACCCAGGCGCCCCAAGACCATGTTTTATCATTTCTATATCCCAGGGCTTAACAGTGTGGCACATAGTACTGCACAAAAAATACTTGAATAAATACATAAAAGTTAGAAACAATTATTAAACTATACCTTGATTGAGAAACAGAATTCTTTTTTTCAAAAGTTGTTCCTTCATA
This sequence comes from Neomonachus schauinslandi, assembly GCF_002201575.2. Classification (NCBI taxonomy): domain Eukaryota; kingdom Metazoa; phylum Chordata; class Mammalia; order Carnivora; family Phocidae; genus Neomonachus; species Neomonachus schauinslandi. The sequence goes on from NC_058418.1 coordinate 40,507,573, forward strand.
TAAGTTTTGATTATAGCTTGAAATGGCTTTACATAAAGTCTTACTTTGCCCACTCTCCCTATAACAAGCATTAACTGGATTTGTACTCTTTAACAGGGTTTTCATTTGGTGATCATTTGTACATGCTGAAGACAGAACTCCATGGGACTGATAACTCTGAAGTTTTCTCAACTGCCTTTTATCTTTATCTTCTGCCGTAGGACCTCTGCCAATACTATCTGCATGGAGGTGTTTCAATGTATTTTGAATATTTATGTTCATAGATGAAACATTATCCTTATCTTTTTCTCTTTGTATTTTTTCCTATAATATAAAAATGACAAGTAAATAATCTCAAGATAATCCATTTGCTTTATAGTCCAATTTACACTCCCTTTAAATAATGTAGGAAAAGTTCATGATTAGCCAAAGAATATACATAATAAAAGGGACAGTTTACATTAGAAGAAAAGGGAATATATTTAATAGATAATCTGGGGACAACTGGATAGTCACCTGGGGAAAAAAATAAATTGGATCCCTATCTCAGAATTTACACAAAAATAAAGTCAAAATGAGCAAAATATTGTCATGTAAAAAATGCAATGTTATGTTTTAAAAGAAAACATAGTATTTTAACACTGTTAAGAGGAAAAAGACCTTTCCAAATATCACAAAGAATCAATAAATCATAAAAGAAAAAAACCAAAAATACTTTTTCAAAGTTTTGCTACAGACCAGAACAATGTGGGTGGGTGGGGGAGGAACTCAGAAGAAAAAAAGGTCAGAAGTCAAATGATAATCAACCCATATAGAAAGAATATGTGTAAGTCATATCTTGAGGTATGATTTTTTTCTATTAACATTTATAAAAAGCTACTACAATGAAATATGAACAAGATTAACAATAGTGTAGAAAAACAGGAAAAGGAGATGAACAGTTAACAGGAAAGGAAATATAAATAGCTCTTAAACATATGAAAAAATGCCCCATCCCATTTGCAATAAGAGAAATGCACAGTAAAACCACACTGAGACAGCATTCATCTAGGACACTGGCAAAGATCAAAAGGATACAGGGAAACACTCTCATACATTACAGGCGGGAGTATAAATTGTACAACCTCTGTGGAGAAATAATTTGACAGTATCTTTCATAATAAAACCTGTGCATATCTTCAAAAAAATCCTATAGGTATACTTGTGTAAAGGTAAGCGTATCTTACTTTTATGTGCAAGTACTCAGGTGAGTGCAAAATGTTAATGTTATTAACTGCAACACTGTTTGTAATAGCTAAAAGTTGGAAATAACCTAAATGTTCATAAGAAAGAGAGCTACCATATCCACCAATAGACTATTCCGCAACTGCAAATAAAGAATAAAGCAGGTGCCTGGCAGGCTCAGTTGGCAGAACATGCAACTCTTGATCCCACGTCGTGAGTTTAAGCCCCACATTGGGCTTGGAGCCTATTTAAAAAAAAAAATTTTTTTTTTAGGGGCTCCTGGGTGGCTCAGTTGGTTGGGCATCCGACTCTTGATTTCAGCTCTGGTGGTTATCTCAGGGTCCTGAGATTGAGCCCTGGGTAGGCCCCACTCTCAGCAGGGAATCTGTTTGGGATTCTCTCCCCCTCTCTTTCTGCCCCTCCCCCCAACACTTTCTCTTTCTCTAAAATAATAAAAATTTTTAAAGATTTTCTTTATTTATTTGAGATAGAGCAAGAATGAGAGAGAAAGAGAGAGCGGGCACAGGTATGCACACAAGCGGGGGTGGAGGGGCAGGGGCGCACAAGAGTGGGGGTGAAGAGGCAGAAGGAGAGGGAGAAGCCGGTTCTCCACTGAGCAGGGAGCCCGATGCAGCGCTCGATTCCAGGACCCTGGGATCATGACCTGAGTCAAAGGCAGATGCTTAACAGACTGAGCCACCCAGGCGCCACTAAAAATTTTTTTTAAATAAAGAGAGGTAAGTAAATAAGCAAACAAACAAATAATGAGGGCTTCCGGTAAAGATGATGAATTTAACACCTTAATTTTTAGTCCTGAGACCAGTGGAGTAAACCAACTGAAGAACAGTTTTCAAAAAGGCATAAACCCACAAGGAGAAGGAGAAATGAAAGAAGAAATAAAGGTAACCCAAGTTTGGAAATTGGAAAGCAGGTAGGTGAATGATAACCTACTTAGCAGTCTTAATAAAGCTGAATCCAAAGCTGACAATGGGAAAAGCTAAGAAACTACCTAGGATGGGCTGCCAAACTCTCAAAAGACTGAGGAATTGGAGGTGCTGGAACCTCTAGAAGATGGCATGAAGATGGGGCTTAAAAATAGGAAAACTGGATGAAAGTCTGTTTAAGAAATAGTTGGATTACAGGGGTGCCTGGGTGGCTCAGTCAGTTGAGTATCCAACTCTTGATCTCAGCTCAGGTCTTGATCTCAGGGTTGTGAGTTCAGACCCAGCATTGGGCTCCAGGATGAGCATGGAGCCTACTTAAAAAAAAAAAAAAAAAAAAAAGTAGTCGATTAGATCTCGACCCCCCTATTTATGCACACTTAACAGGCAGTTGACTGACACCAGAAGGTCCTCTCCTTCCCCAAGGTTGAAAGTTCAATCTCTGGAAGGGATAGAACAGTTTCTATACTGGAGGACACCAAACAAGGCTGAAGGCAGAACACTATTTAAGAAACAAATCTAAGCAAATATTCACATACTGAATACTAAGACCCACAAGCTTTCTTCTCCCATTTTGATTCCAGAAAACTGGTTGACAATCTCTAGGCAGGAGATTAGACGTTGGAGGTTCTCCCCAAAAACGACTCATCTAACTGATCCTATGAGAATCCATAATCAACAAATTTTCAGAAAGACTTTCAGTATCTGACTCTTAAATATGAGTAGCAACCAAAGACCACCAGAAATATGAAGAAAGCTAGAGACCAAGGAAGGAAGGGAGGGAGGGAGGGGGGGAGGGAAAGAGAGAGACAGAAAGCAAACAAGTAAGCAAATAGGCAAGCAAACTCAGAGGAAAAAGATGGAGTAGGAAGAAAAAAAAATTTTTTAAAGATTTATTTGAGAGAGGAAGGGAGAGAGTGAGAGACAGAGTGTGCCCATAAGCAAGGGGAGGGGCAGAGGGAGAGGGAGACAAGTAGTCTCCCCGCTCAGCGTGGAGCCTAATGTGGGGCTTGATTCTAGGACCCTAAGATCATGACCTAGCCCAAATCAAGAGTTGGATGCTCAACCGAATGAGCCACCCAGGTGCCCCAGAAGAAAAAAAAATTTTTAATGAAAATTATCACTGAGGGGCACCTGGGTGGCTCAGTTGGTTAAGTGGCCTTCTCTTGGTTTTGATTCAGGTCATGATCTCAGGATCTTGGGATCGAGCCCTGCATCATCGGGCTCTGGGCTCAGTGGGGAGACTGCTTCTCTGCCTCTCTTTCCCTCTCCCTCTGCTCATACGCTCTCCTTCAAATAAATAGGTAAAAATTTAAAAAAAAAGAGAAAATTATCATTGATATATTTAAGAGAAGAATGCCAATGGTCTTAAGTCCATGAAATAAGAGTAAGATTTAAATGGAGTAAAAAAGAGGCTTTGGTAACTACAAATATGAAAGCAGAAGTGAAAAACATATTTGTTTAAAAAGTAAATATGAGGGGCGCCTGGGTGGCTCAGTTGGTTAAGCGACTGCCTTCGGCTCAGGTCATGATCCTGGAGTCCCGGGATCGAGTCCCACGTCGGGCTCCCTGCTCAGCAGGGAGTCTGCCTCTCTCTCTGACCCTCCCCCCTCTCATGCTCTCTATCTCATTCTCTCTCTCAAATAAATAAATAAAATCTTTAAAAAAAAAAAAAAAGTAAATATGAGGTGCCTGGGTGGCTCAGTTGTTAAGCGTCTGCCTTTGGCTCAGGTCATGATCCCAGGGTCCTGGGATCAAGCCCCGCCATCGGGCTCCCTGCTTAGCGGGGAGTCTGCTTCTCCCTCTCACACTCCCCTGCTTGTGTTCCCTCTCTCGCTGTGTCTCTCTCTGTCAAATAAATAAATAAAATCTTAAAAAAAAATAAAATAAAAAGTAAATATGAGAACACTTCCTAAAATGTAGAAAAAAGAGGATGACATGGACTCCAGGAAACAGGAAATCAAACTAGGAAGGATAAAAAGAGCATTATGAGATGACAGTAAAGGAGTATCCCAGGGTAACAGTTGTATACTTGGCCTACAGGGTGTATTAGTTATTAATTTATTGCTCCTCAACTCCCAACCCAACCTTCTTTGCCCTACATTGTAAAACTGAAACTAGGCTCAATGGACTGCTATTCTACGACTAGCAATGATGTTAGTCTCTGTTATTAGCAAGTGCTGGAAGGACAATACAAGACTGCAAGAGAAAGAAGGGACTTTTTCTCCTTTTGGTGTTCTGTTGTTTGAGTGGTGGCAAATGGAAGTAGATACACTGAGAGAGGTTCATAATTTCTTTAAGGTATAACTGTCCAGTGATTCCACTCCTAGGTATTTACCCAAGAGAAATGAAAATGTAAATTTCACACAAAGAAGTACAAACCAATGTTCACAGCAACATTATTCATAGTGGCCAAGATCTAGAAGCAATCCAAATATCCATCAACTGGTGAATAAACAAGTTGCAGTACATTCATACTGTGGAATATTCAGTCCGCAATAAAAAGGAGCAAATATTAATAAAACAACATTGACGAATCTCAAATACATTACACATTAAGTAAAAGCAGTCAAACACAAAAGATTATATAATATATAATTCCAATGTGAAATTATAGAAAAAGAAAACTAGTGACAGAAAACACATCAATGACTGCCTGGGCCTGAAGATGGGGACTGGGACTGTCTACAAAAGGACACAAGGAAACATTTTAGGGTGAATGAACTGTTCTATCTTAATTGTCATGATAGTTATGCAGCAGTATAAAATTATCATAACTCAAACCGTATATTTAAAATGTGTGATTATCACTGTATGTAAATAATATCTTACTAAAAAATATTTCAGAAAAATGATTGTTTAAAGCAAAAATAATATTACTGAACAGTTTGTAACAATGTAGCAGTAAAATAATACATGGCAACAACAGCACAAAGAACAAATGGAAATGTATAATACACATGAGTGGAATATTATTAGTTGAATATAGACCATGATCAGTTAAAGATGTATAGTATAAACCCTAAAGCAACCACTTAAAAAAACAGGAATGTTTAGCCAATAATCTAAGGTGAGCTACAATATTTAAAATAATATAAATGAAGAAAGGAGAGTAGAAAAAAAGGAACAAAGAACAAATGGTACAAGTAGGAAAAAAGGAGCAATATGGTAGACTTAAACCCAAACATACCAATACTTACATTAAACATAAATGAAGAAGTGATCACATCAATTAAAAACTAGAAACTGTCACACAGGATAAAAAAAGACCAAACTATATGCTGTCTATAAGAAACCCATGCTAACTATAAAGACACAGATTACAAGTAAAGAATATGTCCATCAGGGGGCGCTTGGGTGGCTCAGTCGTTAAGCATCTGCCTTCAGCTCAGGTCATGATCCCAGAGTCCTGGGATCAAGCCCCGCATCAGGCTCCCTGCTCAGCAGCGAGTCTACTTCTCCTTCTCCCACTACCCCCTGCTTGTGTTCCCTCTCTTGCTGTGTCTCTCTGTCAAATAAATAAATAAAATCTGTAAAAAAAGAGTATGTCCATCAAGGAATGGATAAACAAAATGTGATATATATCCACTCAATGGAAAATTATTTGGTCATAAAAAGGAATGAAGTGCTGATACATGCTAAAACATGGATGAGTGTTGAAAATATGCTAAGTGAAAGAAGCCCGTCACAAAAGATCACATATTACATAATTCCATTCATATGAAATGTCCAGAATAGGCAAATCTATAGATATACAAAGAAGATTGTGCATGGCTGGGAATGGGGGATGCAGGGAAATAGCTAAAGGGTACAGAATTTCTTTCTGAGGTGATGAAAATATTCTAAAATTGACTATAGTTGCACATATCTGTAAATACACTAAACACTACTGAATTGCATACTTAAAATGGGCAAATTGTATGGTATATGAAATATATCAATAAAATATCAATAAAGCTTTTTTAAAAGGAATGAAATACTGATATAAACATGCATAAGCCTTGCAAACATTATGCTAAATGAAAGAAGCTAGTCACAAAAGCCCACATATTATATGATTCTTTATATAAGAAGTCTAGAATAGGCAAATATATATAGAGAGAAAATAGTTTAGTGCTTGCCTAGGCTGGGGAGGTAGGGAGAATGGATGGGGGAAATAGGAAGGCTGACTGCTAAAATGTATGGGATTTCTTTTGGGGATGATAAAAATATTCTAAGATTGATTGTGGTAATGGTTGCACAATTCTGTGAGTATACTAAAGACCAATGAAACGTCTTTAAACAGGTCAATTGAATCAAATGTGATTTACATCTCAGTAAAGCTGTTACATACACACACACACACACACACACACATAGCAGGATGTTTATTCTAGAGGTGTCTACACTGGTGACAGAATGAATATAATCTGAATGTCCCTCAACAAAAGACTAGTTAAATAAATTTATGATCATCTATAATAATGAATATTAGTCATTTAAAAGAATGAAATTACTATACTATTATACTAAGTTGAGCACTATGCTTTTATTTTTATAAATGCATGCACAGGGGTGCCTCGGTGGCTCAGTCAGTTGAGCATCCAACTCTTGACCTCAGTTCAGGTCTTGATCTCAGGGTCATGAGTTCAAGCCCTGTGTTGGGCTCCACAGTGGGCTTGGAGCCTACTTAAAAAGTAAATAAATAAAAGTAAAAATGCATGCACATACAAAGACACAAAGTGTACATTCACAGAAAAAATAGTGAAATGTGCATATACACATACATATACATATATGTAAAGAGAGGGATTATTATTTCTCCATCCTTTTTCTTTTTTTTTTTTTTTGATTTTATTTATTTGACAGAGAGAGACACAGTGAGAGAGGGAACACAAGCAGGGGGAGTGAGAGAGGGAGAAGCAGGCTCCCCGTCGAGCAGGGAGCCCGATGCGGGGCTCAATCCCAGGACCCCGGGACCACAACCCGAGCCAAAGGCAGATGCTTAACCGACTGAGCCACCCAGGCACCCCTCCATCCTTTTTCTAACTCTTATTATGCAAACGTTAGATCTCTATCTTCCATATCTCTTATTTTTTCAGTCATCATTTCCACCTTTTAAAAATCTTTTTTTCCCTATGTTCAAAGATGGTTACTCAAGTATCAACTGAATTTTAAATTTGAAACCATTAAAATCTGGGGCACCTGGGTGGCTCAGTCAGTTAAGCATAAGACTTGATTTTAGTTCAGGTCATGATCTCCTGGGTAAAGGGAATGAGCCCTGTGTCAGGCTCCAAGCTCAGTTGGGAGTCTGCTTGAGATTCTCCCTCTCCCTCTGCCCCTCACCCCACTCACAAGCTCACTTTCTTTCTCTCACTAGAATAAATCTTTTTAAAAAAACATTGAAATATAAAAAATAGCTTAGCAAGAAAAATCTTTTACCCTCCAACCTCTACTGTAGAAAAATACTTGAAAAAAGTTCTATATTCCTTGAAACAAAAAGGCCAACCTCATTTCTTTCTCTTTCAAGCTGTTCTATTCTGTGTAGAATTTCCTTTGCTTTCTTCCAGTACTCTTCAAGGTTCTTCTCTTTCATATTTACGTCTTTTAATTGTTCTTCATTTTCATCAAAAGAGTATTCTCCTAGACTTAGAGATAATTTCTCAGCTTTGTAATATGGGAAAAAATAATGAATTTATCCATTACTAGAACTGTTTTTTTTTACACTTTAAATATAATTTTAACACTTTAAATAAGGACTACCTCATACCCCACACCCTCTTCTCTAAATTTTGCCCATGCAGACTATCTTAATTGTCTAGGTGGTACCGAAAATAAATGGAAAGCAAGTACTTGGCAGAAGCCCAAGGCCCAGTCATAAGTTAGACTTTACTCTATCAGAGGAGTATAGGAGAAAGAACATCATGAAAATACATTATGCCAGGCACATAAACATCCCCAAGTATGTGGATACCAGTTTTAGGTTTTTTTTTTTTTTTTAACAGTTTTCATAACGCAGTTCCTTCCTTTAATCTTTTAAGTTTACTTTTTACATATTTCAGCAGCAATTCTTCTTCCACAAAGACCAATTCAATTGCCATCATTTCTTCCATGCATGCTCCCTCCTATCATAGGGTCTTTGTGCCTCACCATTGCTTATGGCTGACCTAGTTAACACTATACATTCAGATCTCAGCTCAAGAATCACTTCCTCCGACAAATAATACATTATATGTTAAAAAAAAAAAAAGATAGTAGCAAGGGAAAAATGAAGGGGGGGAAATCGGAGGGGGAGACGAACCATGACAGACTATAGACTCTGAGAAACAAACTGAGGGTTCTAGAGGGGAAGGGGTGGGGGGGATGGGTTAGCCTGGTGATGGGTATTAAACAGGGCACGTATTGAATGGAGCACTGGGTGTTATATGCAAACAATGAATCATGGAACACTACATCAAAAAATAAATAAATAGAGAGAAAAAAAAAATGTCTAATGGAAAAAAGAAAAAAAAAAAAAAGAATCACTTCCTCCGAAGCCTTTTCCGCTCCAAGTCTAGGTCACAGTCTTTTGTTATATGCTAAGATCTATGCTCCATCCATTCCTAACCCTTCAGTTAATATATAACAATTCATTCATTTTTGAGATTACTCAAGGACTATTTATCTAGTTAAACAAAGCTCTAGGGTGCAGACTGTATCCCTAAAACTAGCACAGTGCCTGCAAATAATAGGCACTCGAACATTTTTTTAAATAAACAAGGGGCACCTGGGTGGCTCAGTCGTTAAGTGTCTGCCTTCGGCTCGGGGTCCTGGGATCGAGCCCCGCATCGGGCTCCCTGCTCCCTCTCTCACTCCCCCTGCTTGTGTTCCCTCTCTCACTGTGTCTCTCTCTATCAAATAAATAAAATCTTTAAAAAATAAAATAAATAAATAAATAAACAAACAAATGCACTTTATATAATTTAACCATAAGTCACCTGTAGGCCTCAAATTTAAGTCCTACAACTAAACTGTCCACATTGCATAAAATAAGTGAATTATCTATATTGCTGCTCTCTTCCAGATAGGTTGAAATGCTGAAATACTCTTGTTGTCATGTCCAAATTATATACTCTGCTTCTCAAATTAAGAAGCACCTGGGAACCTAAAGGGTTTGGCTCATCAAAGCAGACATAAATTCCCCTTCATAAACTTTGGTATTTTTTTAAGTAACAAGAAACTTACTAATTTTTTTGCAATTGTGAAGCACAAAAGTGGCAGCTTTGTTTAGTTCCTCATTCTGCGATTCAGTTAAGGCTTGTATCATGAGTGGAAGCCCATTGTTTTTAAAAAGATCATACTGATTTTCCTCTGGAAAACATACCAAAATGAAAGTAGAAAATAGTTATAGTTATTTTTTCATAAACTATCTGCATAAGGTCATAATTCTTCTTTGTGATCATTATGATCACAGTTTAAATCTTTAGAATAAAAAATAGTTTCAGAAGTATTTTCCATTTAGGAAATAATCTTCTGACATAAAATACCTGTCTCATAAGTGATGATCTCTGAAATACAGCCACAGAGTAGCCATACCTCATTAAGAGTAAAAAAACAGCCCTCACCTAGTTTAAAAAAAGGTATCATTGAAAATAAAAAAAGTATAGTTGTCAGATTAAACCTCAATAAAAAATAAAAATAAGGGCGCCTGGGTGGCTCAGTTGGTTAAGCGACTGCCTTCGGCTCAGGTCATGATCCTGGAGTCCCGGGATCGAGTCCCACATCGGGCTCCCTGCTCAGCGGGGGGTCTGCTTCCCCTTCTGCCCTCTTCCCTCTCGTGCTCTCTGTCTCTCATTCTCTCTCTCTCTCAAATAAATAAATAAAATTTTGAAAAAAATAAAAATAGGGGCGCCTGGGTGGCTCAGTCGGTTAAGCGGCTGCCTTCGGCCCAGGTCATGATCCCAGGGTCCTGGGATCGAGTCCCACATCGGGTTCCTTGCTCAGCAGGGAGCCTGCTTCTCCCTCTCTCTCCCTCTGCTTGTGCTCTCTCTGTCAAATAAATAAAATCTTTAAAAAAAAAAAAAAAAAAGAAAAAGAAAAAATAAAAATAAAAAATTTAAACAGTAGAATAAATCCAGAGCACCTGGGTGACTCAGTTAAGCGTCCAACTCTTGATTTGGGATCAGGTCATGATCTCAGGGTTGTGAAATGGAGCCCCACAGCGTGGAGCCTGCTTAAGATTCTCTCTCTCCCTCTCAAAAAAAAAAAAAAAATGGAGATAGGAGAAGAGGAACACAAGGAGGAATCTAGTCCAATTACATTGGTGAAAGATGTTGAGGGGCTGAGGGCCTAAACTGGAACTGGGCAGAAAGGGATAAGGAGGGCTATGGATGAAGGAGGATGAGGAGCAAAATGACTGGTTTGGGGCCTGAATGACTTAAAGAAAGGCAGTACTTTCAAGCCTCTCATATGAAAATAAGGAAAAAACCAAAAGTGGATTTCCACTCCACTATTTTAATAAGCATACTAAATAATTCAATACTAGGGGCGCCTGTGTGGCTCAGTCGTTAAGCATCTGCCTTTGGCTCAGGTCATGATCCCAGGGTCCTGGGATCGAGCTCCACATTGGGCTCCCTGCTCCACGGGAAGCCTGCTTCTCCCTATCCCACTCCCCCGCTTGTGTTCCCTCTCTCGCTGTGTTTCTCTCTGTCAAATAAATAAATAAAACCTTTAAAAAAATAAATTCAATACTAACCACAATCCTCTGTGCAATGACCAAGAGTAAGTATAATGCTAAATTTTTCTCCTGAATCCAGACCTTCATGAAGCAGTAATGTCAGAAGTTTTGAAACAATCTGATACTTGGATAGTATTATTCCAAAAGTAGCTATTAGTATAAAATAGGGGGAAAAAAGTATAAATTTAAAACTTGAAACTATACATATGCTATTTGTCAGATCTTATCCTGGGAGAACAATACCATATCAATATAATAGCTAATATTCATATCTCATACATATGTGTATGTATGTGTGAATATAAATAAATGTATTGTCATAAGATAATGGCTTATAGAGCCCTCATTAATCCCTGGTTATGGCTGGGTGAGTCAGACTTCATACTTATCAGAAAGAGGCATACCTTAATTCTTCATATAATTTTTAAAAATCTATAAATTGGGTTTTCCATTGCTTATGTTTCCAAGATGTCCCTTCATTTCTCATCTAAAGTTTTTCATTTAATACTGCTTTTTCAGTGAAACAAAGGTTTAGAAATGACAGAATCTTATCTTGTTCTATCAGTAGACTTAAAGTCAGAAGACCTCGATTTGAACCCTGAGGGAAGTCATAATCTCCACATGAAAACAAGGAGTTGGACCAGATAATTTTTAAGATCCCCTCCTGCTTGTGAGACACTGAAAGTCCAATCTATGTTTGTGTTCAATCTATCATTTCAACACTCACCATGCTGAATTCAAATAAAACTCAACTGTAGAAAAATTACTAAGCATGTTCACTCACGATTATCAGCAATACACGCATCCACTGTCTTTGTCACCACCACTGCAAGCTTAGCACTGGAAAGAGTCTTGTGTGAATCTGATTCCAGTTGCACCAGAACTTGAGACAATACATCCAGTCCACCCACAGATATAAAGTATTTCTGAACATATGCTTAAGGAATAAAGCAGCGAAACTATTAATACCTCAAACAAGAAAAGTGTATGGTTCCATTCAATTAATTTGCACTAAATATGACATTCACATGACTTTTTCAAACACTAAAAATCCCAAAATTAAAGAATGAAAAATCCAATCTTTACCTGTGCATACATATAATCATAAAATGGGTCATTTGCTTAGGTAAGAAATGAACTTTTACATAGAACAACTACATATACAGTACAGTGTTTCCTGTTAGATATGTTTTTTGTTTCATTTAGCAAGAACTGGTATATTTTGCAAGAATGACATTAGTAAACTCGAAGTCTTTCAATAGAGCTATGAAGAATAGATTCATTCATTTAGCTTGGTATTGCAATTAGCAAGCTGCCCATTTTCTGAATTCCAACATAACTCATTCCTTAGATTGCTTGAATCTACAAAGGGCAAAGTAATTACTCCAAAGGAACACATATTTTCTCCATCTTATTTAAGCCTAATTCTTTTACTTCTTAGAACATAAAATTATAACATATTATTGAGAGACATAACTATTCCAAAAAAATACTCAGTGAAAAATACATTTTTTAAAAAAGTTTGAAGTGTCTTGTTCCACTGTTGAAAAGGATTCTGATGGGAAAGTATCCCATGGGTCTGTGCATTCAATAGTCTTCACAGCCCCTATATAAGCAGTGGGTTTATAACAAATGGATATAATTCTGCCACAAATCTTTCCAGTCTACCCTAGCATCACAAATTGAACCAAGATTATTTTTTTTAAGATTTATTTATTTGAGAGAGAGCGAGAGAAAGAGCACAAGTGGGATGAGGGACAGAGGGAGAAGCAGGCTCTCCGCTGAGTAGGGAACCTGATGCAGGACTTGATCCAGGGACTCTGGGATCATGACCTGAGCCGAAGGCAGGCACTTAACCAACTGAGCCACCCAGGTGCCCTGAGCAAAGATGATTTAAATGAAAAAATTACTTTTTATACTGTTTGATAAAACACAAAGATCTTAATCTAAAGAAAAAAAAAAAAACCCATCAAGTTCAGGGACACCTGGGTGGCATGGTAGGTTAAGCCTCTGACTACTGGTTTCAGCTCAGGTCATGATCTCAGGGCTGTAAGAGCAAGCCCTGTGTCAGGCTCCAGGCTCAGTGCAGAATCTGCTTGGGATTCTCTCTCCTCCCCCTTTGCCCCTCCTGCTCATATTCTCTCTCTCTCTCAAGTAAATAAATATTTAAAAAATATGTATTGGGGCGCCTGGGTGGCTTAGTCGTTAAGCGTCTGCCTTCGGCTCAGGTCATGATCCCAGGGTCCTGGGATCGAGCCCTGCATTGGGCTCCCTGCTCTGTCAAAAGCCTGCTTCTCCCTCTCCCGCTCCCCCTGCTTGTATTCCCTCTCTAGCTGTCTCTCTGTGTCAAATAAATAAATAAAATCTTTAAAAATAAATAAATAAAAAATATGTATTAAAAAAAATATCAGGTTCAGAATTTTCTATATCTGGGAAAGGAGGTGTTAGGAAATGTTACTGAAGGATAAGCAACCATTTTCAATATTATGGAGACTCCAAAACAGGCTTCTTTTCTGCAAAGTATTTTCATTAAAAAACAAAACAAAACAAAAACCTCTTGAAAAAGAAATATCTTTAAATGTTTAGATAAAAATGGCACTGTGTGACCACATTTTCTAGTAATAGCCTATGTAATAAAAATTCAGGCTTATAAGCATAAGAACATCCTAGTCTACACTTGTACACTGAATATTTCAAATTTTATCTAATCTCTTATTTCATACAAGTTTGCTAAGAGTAATGAGGTCCTAAAATTATTACTATTTCAAGTTGACTTTTAGAGAAAAAGGAAATGTCAAAGCATCATGGAAAGAGAATACAATTTTGGAATTATAGAGATATGTTCCTTTGCACGTGAAACATGACTATTTGCTTTAAATACGTGAATATAGGTACACACCAACAATGTGTGAGAAAGTTCTAGTTGCTCCATATCCTCATCAACGTTTAATATTACTAGCCTTTCTGCTTTTAGGCATGGTGTGAGTGTGTAGTGGTATCCCTGGGGTTTTAGTTTGGATTTCTCTGATGACCAATGATTTTGAGCAGCTTTTCAAAAACTTTCTCATTACTTATTTACAATTTAATACTTGTATCTTCTTTGGTAAAGTATTTGTCCAAATCTTGCCCATTTTTTTAATCATTAGGTTGTTTTTTGTCCTACCAATTTGTAGGAGTTCTCTATATATTTTGGGTACAAGATCTTTGTCAGATGTACATTTCACAAATATTTTCTTCCAGTCTATGGTTTTCCTTTTCATTTTAACATGGTCTTTTGAAGAGTTAAAGCTTTCAATTTCACTGAAGTCCAATTTCTCATTTTTTCCTTAGTGGCTCATACTTTTTGTGTCCTAAGAAATCTTTGTCTTCTCCCAAATTATGAAGATTTGCTCCTATGTTTTTGTCTAGAATTTTACGGTTTTAGTTCTTACACTTAGGTCTGTGGATCACTTCAGGTTAATTTTTACAAACAGTATAAAATTAGGGTTGAGATTCATATTATGTGTACAGATATCCACTCTTTCCAGAAACATTTGTTGAAAAGACAAATTCCCACATGGAATTGTTATGGCACCTTTTTAGAAAACCAGCGACTATATATGTGTGGGTCTATTTCTGGATTCTCTATTTTGTTCCATTGATCTAATATGTCTACACTTAAACTAATGCCACACTTTCTTGATTACTGTATGATAAGTATTGAAATCAAGTAATATAAATCCCATAATTTTGACCTTTTTCAAAACAGTTTTGACTATCCTCGCCCCTTTGCATTTCCATGTAAATTTAGAATCAGCCTGTCAATTTCTACAGCAATGCCTGCTGGTATTTTGATGGGAATGCCTTGAATCAAGAGATGAATTTGCAAAGTGACATTCTAATAATACTGAGTCTTACAATCCATGAGTGTAATATATCTCCCATTTATTTAGGTTTTCTTTACCTCAGCAATGTTTCATAGTTTTCAGCATATAGACATTGCACATATTTCATTAAATATATCCCTAAGTAGTTTTTTGATATGATTATAAACGATAGTTTAAGTTCCCGATTGCTTGTTGCTACTACATAGAAATACAGTTGATTTCTGTATATGACCCTGTATCCTGCAACCTTGCTAAAATCATTTATTCATTCCTGTAGCTTTATTGTAGATTCTTCAATCACGTCACGTATTAATAAATACTGTATTTTCTTTTCCTTTTCAATCTCTATGCCTTTTATTTTCTTGTCTTATTTCACCGACCTGAACACCCAGTAAAATGTTAAAGCATTGAGAGTGGCCATCCTTGTTTTTTTCCAGTCTTGGGGTTGGTGGAGGGCACATTAAGTCTTTCATTATTGACTATGTTAACTGTGTTTTGTAGAGGCCCTCTATCACACTGAGAAATTCTATCTATTCCTAGTTTACCAAAAGCTTTTGTCACAAATGTATGTTGAACTACGCGAAAAGCTTTCCTTGCATCCTTTCAGACTGTATAGTTTTTCTTTTCTGTCATAACCTGTGAATATGGTGAATTTTCCAATGTTCAACCAATCTTGTATTCCTAGGATAAATGTCACTTGGTCATAATATATTATCCTTTCTGTATATTGCTGGATTTGATTTGTTAATATTTTTTAAAATTTTAATTATAACTTTTTAAAAATTTCTTTAAGTAAGCTCTGAACCCAACATGGGGCTTGAACTCATGACCCCAAGATCAAGAGCCACATGCTCTACAGACTAAGCCAGCCAGGAACCCCTGATTTGTTAATGTTTTGCTAAGGATGCTTGCATCTATATTCATAAAGGATATTGACGTACAGTTTTCTTGTAAAGTCTTTTTCAAGTTTTAGTATGGGAATAATGCTGATCTAAAATGTATGGGCAAAGGATCGCCTGGCTGGCTCAGTCAGTAGAGCATGGAACTCTTGTTCTTGAGTCGTGAGTTCAAGCCCCATGTTGGGCATGAAGATTACTTAAATAAAATAATAAAATAAAATAAAATAAAATAAAATAAAATAAAATAAAATAAAATAAAATAAAATAAAATAAAATAAAATAAAATAAAA